>NW_027641250.1:0-26142 GCF_949987615.1 Pollachius pollachius
ATAAACCACCATTTGGGAGTGAATTCCATTAGTTTTGAGCAATATCAACATTGTAAGGTAAAAATCACATTGTTGGTCAAAAAGTGCTTCTCTCGCTCTGAAAAGCATTTTGCACACATAAAAACTAGAAACGTGAATATTTCTGTTACTTTCAATGGAAACGTGTTATTATGCTTACAAAAGGGTTATTTAAGCATAAACCACCATTTGGGAGTGAATTCCATTAGTTTTGAGCAATATCAACATTGTAAGGTAAAAATCACATTGTTGGTCAAAAAGTGCTTCTCTCGCTCTGAAAAGCATTTTGCACACATAAAAACTTGACATGTGAATATTTCTGTTACTTTCAATGGAAACGTGTTATTATGCTTACAAAAGGGTTATTTAAGCATAAACCACCATTTGGGAGTGAATTCCATTAGTTTTGAGCAATATCAAAATTGAAAGGTCAGAGTCACATTGTTGGTCAAAAAGTGCTTCTCTCGCTCTGAAAAGCATTTTGCACGCATAAAAACTTGACATGTGAATATTTCTGTTACTTTCAATGGAAACGTGTTATTATGCTTACAAAAGGGTTATTTAAGCATAAACCACCATTTGGGAGTGAATTCCATTAGTTTTGAGCAATATCAACATTGTAAGGTAAAAATCACATTGTTGGTCAAAAAGTGCTTCTCTCGCTCTGAAAAGCATTTTGCACACATAAAAACTTGACATGTGAATATTTCTGTTACTTTCAATGGAAACGTGTTATTATGCTTACAAAAGGGTTATTTAAGCATAAACCACCATTTGGGAGTGAATTCCATTAGTTTTGAGCAATATCAAAATTGAAAGGTCAGAGTCACATTGTTGGTCAAAAAGTGCTTCTCTCGCTCTGAAAAGCATTTTGCACGCATAAAAACTTGACATGTGAATATTTCTGTTTCTTTCAATGGAAACGTGTTATTAGGCTTACAAAAGGGTTATTTAAGCATAAACCACCATTTGGGAGTGAATTCCATTAGTTTTGAGCAATATCAAAATTGAAAGGTCAGAATCACATTGTTGGTCAAAAAGTGCTTCTCTCGCTCTGAAAAGCATTTTGCACGCATAAAAACTTGACATGTGAATATTTCTGTTTCTTTCAATGGAAACGTGTTATTAGGCTTACAAAAGGGTTATTTAAGCATAAACCACCATTTGGGAGTGAATTCCATTAGTTTTGAGCAATATCAAAATTGAAAGGTCAGAATCACATTGTTGGTCAAAAAGTGCTTCTCTCGCTCTGAAAAGCATTTTGCACACATAAAAACTTGACATGTGAATATTTCTGTTACTTTCAATGGAAACGTGTTATTATTCTTACAAAAGGGTTATTTAAGCATAAACCACCATTTGGGAGTGAATTCCATTAGTTTTGAGCAATATCAAAATTGAAAGGTCAGAATCACATTGTTGGTCAAAAAGTGCTTCTCTCGCTCTGAAAAGCATTTTGCACACATAAAAACTTGACATGTGAATATTTCTGTTACTTTCAATGGAAACGTGTTATTATGCTTACAAAAGGGTTATTTAAGCATAAACCACCATTTGGGAGTGAATTCCATTAGTTTTGAGCAATATCAACATTGTAAGGTAAAAATCACATTGTTGGTCAAAAAGTGCTTCTCTCGCTCTGAAAAGCATTTTGCACACATAAAAACTTGACATGTGAATATTTCTGTTACTTTCAATGGAAACGTGTTATTATGCTTACAAAAGGGTTATTGAAGCATAAACCACCATTTGGGAGTGAATTCCATTAGTTTTGAGCAATATCAACGTTGTAAGGTAAAAATCACATAGTTGGTAAAAAGTGCTTCTCTCGCTCTGAAAAGCATTTTGCACGCATAAAAAACTTGACATGTGAATATTTCTGTTTCTTTCAATTCAAACGTGTTATTATGCTTACAAAAGGGTTATTTAAGCATAAACCACCATTTGGGAGTGAATTCCATTAGTTTTGAGCAATATCAACATTGTAAGGTAAAAATCACATTGTTGGTCAAAAAGTGCTTCTCTCGCTCTGAAAAGCATTTTGCACGCATAAAAACTTGACATGTGAATATTTCTGTTTCTTTCAATGGAAACGTGTTATTATGCTTACAAAAGGGTTATTTAAGCATAAACCACCATTTGGGAGTGAAATCCATTAGTTTTGAGCAATATCAAAATTGAAAGGTCAGAGTCACATTGTTGGTCAAAAAGTGCTTCTCTCGCTCTGAAAAGCATTTTGCACGCATAAAAACTTGACATGTGAATATTTCTGTTTCTTTCAATTCAAACGTGTTATTATGCTTACAAAAGGGTTATTTAAGCATAAACCACCATTTGGGAGTGAATTCCATTAGTTTTGAGCAATATCAAAATTGAAAGGTCAGAATCACATTGTTGGTCAAAAAGTGCTTCTCTCGCTCTGAAAAGCATTTTGCACGCATAAAAACTTGACATGTGAATATTTCTGTTACTTTCAATGGAAACGTGTTATTATGCTTACAAAAGGGTTATTTAAGCATAAACCACCATTTGGGAGTGAATTCCATTAGTTTTGAGCAATATCAAAATTGAAAGGTCAGAGTCACATTGTTGGTCAAAAAGTGCTTCTCTCGCTCTGAAAAGCATTTTGCACGCATAAAAACTTGACATGTGAATATTTCTGTTACTTTCAATGGAAACGTGTTATTATGCTTACAAAAGGGTTATTTAAGCATAAACCACCATTTGGGAGTGAATTCCATTAGTTTTGAGCAATATCAACATTGTAAGGTAAAAATCACATTGTTGGTCAAAAAGTGCTTCTCTCGCTCTGAAAAGCATTTTGCACACATAAAAACTTGACATGTGAATATTTCTGTTACTTTCAATGGAAACGTGTTATTATGCTTACAAAAGGGTTATTTAAGCATAAACCACCATTTGGGAGTGAATTCCATTAGTTTTGAGCAATATCAAAATTGAAAGGTCAGAGTCACATTGTTGGTCAAAAAGTGCTTCTCTCGCTCTGAAAAGCATTTTGCACGCATAAAAACTTGACATGTGAATATTTCTGTTTCTTTCAATGGAAACGTGTTATTAGGCTTACAAAAGGGTTATTTAAGCATAAACCACCATTTGGGAGTGAATTCCATTAGTTTTGAGCAATATCAAAATTGAAAGGTCAGAATCACATTGTTGGTCAAAAAGTGCTTCTCTCGCTCTGAAAAGCATTTTGCACGCATAAAAACTTGACATGTGAATATTTCTGTTTCTTTCAATGGAAACGTGTTATTAGGCTTACAAAAGGGTTATTTAAGCATAAACCACCATTTGGGAGTGAATTCCATTAGTTTTGAGCAATATCAAAATTGAAAGGTCAGAATCACATTGTTGGTCAAAAAGTGCTTCTCTCGCTCTGAAAAGCATTTTGCACACATAAAAACTTGACATGTGAATATTTCTGTTACTTTCAATGGAAACGTGTTATTATTCTTACAAAAGGGTTATTTAAGCATAAACCACCATTTGGGAGTGAATTCCATTAGTTTTGAGCAATATCAAAATTGAAAGGTCAGAATCACATTGTTGGTCAAAAAGTGCTTCTCTCGCTCTGAAAAGCATTTTGCACACATAAAAACTTGACATGTGAATATTTCTGTTACTTTCAATGGAAACGTGTTATTATGCTTACAAAAGGGTTATTTAAGCATAAACCACCATTTGGGAGTGAATTCCATTAGTTTTGATCAATATCAACATTGTAAGGTAAAAATCACATTGTTGGTCAAAAAGTGCTTCTCTCGCTCTGAAAAGCATTTTGCACACATAAAAACTTGACATGTGAATATTTCTGTTACTTTCAATGGAAACGTGTTATTATGCTTACAAAAGGGTTATTTAAGCATAAACCACCATTTGGGAGTGAATTCCATTAGTTTTGAGCAATATCAAAATTGAAAGGTCAGAATCACATTGTTGGTCAAAAAGTGCTTCTCTCGCTCTGAAAAGCATTTTGCACACATAAAAACTTGACATGTGAATATTTCTGTTACTTTCAATGGAAACGTGTTATTATGCTTACAAAAGGGTTATTTAAGCATAAACCACCATTTGGGAGTGAATTCCATTAGTTTTGAGCAATATCAACATTGTAAGGTAAAAATCACATTGTTGGTCAAAAAGTGCTTCTCTCGCTCTGAAAAGCATTTTGCACGCATAAAAACTTGACATGTGAATATTTCTGTTTCTTTCAATGGAAACGTGTTATTATGCTTACAAAAGGGTTATTTAAGCATAAACCACCATTTGGGAGTGAATTCCATTAGTTTTGAGCAATATCAACATTGTAAGGTAAAAATCACATTGTTGGTCAAAAAGTGCTTCTCTCGCTCTGAAAAGCATTTTGCACGCATAAAAACTTGACATGTGAATATTTCTGTTTCTTTCAATGGAAACGTGTTATTATGCTTACAAAAGGGTTATTTAAGCATAAACCACCATTTGGGAGTGAATTCCATTAGTTTTGAGCAATATCAAAATTGAAAGGTCAGAATCACATTGTTGGTCAAAAAGTGCTTCTCTCGCTCTGAAAAGCATTTTGCACACATAAAAACTTGACATGTGAATATTTCTGTTACTTCAATGGAAACGTGTTATTATGCTTACAAAAGGGTTATTTAAGCATAAAGCACCATTTGGGAGTGAATTCCATTAGTTTTGAGCAATATCAACATTGTAAGGTAAAAATCACATTGTTGGTCAAAAAGTGCTTCTCTCGCTCTGAAAAGCATTTTGCACGCATAAAAACTTGACATGTGAATATTTCTGTTTCTTTCAATGGAAACGTGTTATTATGCTTACAAAAGGGTTATTTAAGCATAAACCACCATTTGGGAGTGAATTCCATTAGTTTTGAGCAATATCAACATTGTAAGGTAAAAATCACATTGTTGGTCAAAAAGTGCTTCTCTCGCTCTGAAAAGCATTTTGCACGCATAAAAACTTGACATGTGAATATTTCTGTTTCTTTCAATTCAAACGTGTTATTATGCTTACAAAAGGGTTATTTAAGCATAAACCACCATTTGGGAGTGAATTCCATTAGTTTTGAGCAATATCAAAATTGAAAGGTCAGAATCACATTGTTGGTCAAAAGTGCTTCTCTCGCTCTGAAAAGCATTTTGCACGCATAAAAACTTGACATGTGAATATTTCTGTTTCTTTCAATGGAAACGTGTTATTATGCTTACAAAAGGGTTATTTAAGCATAAACCACCATTTGGGAGTGAATTCCATTAGTTTGAGCAATATCAAAATTGAAAGGTCAGAATCACATTGTTGGTCAAAAAGTGCTCTCTCGCTCTGAAAAGCATTTTGCACACATAAAAACTTGACATGTGAATATTTCTGTTACTTTCAATGGAAACGTGTTATTATGCTTACAAAAGGGTTATTTAAGCATAAACCACCATTTGGGAGTGAATTCCATTAGTTTTGAGCAATATCAACATTGTAAGGTAACAATCACATTGTTGGTCAAAAAGTGCTTCTCTCGCTCTGAAAAGCATTTTGCACGCATAAAAACTTGACATGTGAATATTTCTGTTACTTTCAATGGAAACGTGTTATTATGCTTACAAAAGGGTTATTTAAGCATAAACCACCATTTGGGAGTGAATTCCATTAGTTTTGAGCAATATCAACATTGTAAGGTAAAAATCACATTGTTGGTCAAAAAGTGCTTCTCTCGCTCTGAAAAGCATTTTGCACACATAAAAACTTGACATGTGAATATTTCTGTTACTTTCAATGGAAACGTGTTATTATGCTTACAAAAGGGTTATTTAAGCATAAACCACCATTTGGGAGTGAATTCCATTAGTTTTGAGCAATATCAAAATTGAAAGGTCAGAGTCACATTGTTGGTCAAAAAGTGCTTCTCTCGCTCTGAAAAGCATTTTGCACGCATAAAAACTTGACATGTGAATATTTCTGTTTCTTTCAATGGAAACGTGTTATTAGGCTTACAAAAGGGTTATTTAAGCATAAACCACCATTTGGGAGTGAATTCCATTAGTTTTGAGCAATATCAAAATTGAAAGGTCAGAATCACATTGTTGGTCAAAAAGTGCTTCTCTCGCTCTGAAAAGCATTTTGCACACATAAAAACTTGACATGTGAATATTTCTGTTACTTTCAATGGAAACGTGTTATTATTCTTACAAAAGGGTTATTTAAGCATAAACCACCATTTGGGAGTGAATTCCATTAGTTTTGAGCAATATCAAAATTGAAAGGTCAGAATCACATTGTTGGTCAAAAAGTGCTTCTCTCGCTCTGAAAAGCATTTTGCACACATAAAAACTTGACATGTGAATATTTCTGTTACTTTCAATGGAAACGTGTTATTATGCTTACAAAAGGGTTATTTAAGCATAAACCACCATTTGGGAGTGAATTCCATTAGTTTTGATCAATATCAACATTGTAAGGTAAAAATCACATTGTTGGTCAAAAAGTGCTTCTCTCGCTCTGAAAAGCATTTTGCACACATAAAAACTTGACATGTGAATATTTCTGTTACTTTCAATGGAAACGTGTTATTATGCTTACAAAAGGGTTATTTAAGCATAAACCACCATTTGGGAGTGAATTCCATTAGTTTTGAGCAATATCAAAATTGAAAGGTCAGAATCACATTGTTGGTCAAAAAGTGCTTCTCTCGCTCTGAAAAGCATTTTGCACACATAAAAAGTTGACATGTGAATATTTCTGTTACTTTCAATGGAAACGTGTTATTATGCTTACAAAAGGGTTATTTAAGCATAAACCACCATTTGGGAGTGAATTCCATTAGTTTTGAGCAATATCAACATTGTAAGGTAAAAATCACATTGTTGGTCAAAAAGTGCTTCTCTCGCTCTGAAAAGCATTTTGCACGCATAAAAACTTGACATGTGAATATTTCTGTTTCTTTCAATGGAAACGTGTTATTATGCTTACAAAAGGGTTATTTAAGCATAAACCACCATTTGGGAGTGAATTCCATTAGTTTTGAGCAATATCAACATTGTAAGGTAAAAATCACATTGTTGGTCAAAAAGTGCTTCTCTCGCTCTGAAAAGCATTTTGCACGCATAAAAACTTGACATGTGAATATTTCTGTTTCTTTCAATGGAAACGTGTTATTATGCTTACAAAAGGGTTATTTAAGCATAAACCACCATTTGGGAGTGAATTCCATTAGTTTTGAGCAATATCAAAATTGAAAGGTCAGAATCACATTGTTGGTCAAAAAGTGCTTCTCTCGCTCTGAAAAGCATTTTGCACACATAAAAACTTGACATGTGAATATTTCTGTTACTTTCAATGGAAACGTGTTATTATGCTTACAAAAGGGTTATTTAAGCATAAAGCACCATTTGGGAGTGAATTCCATTAGTTTTGAGCAATATCAACATTGTAAGGTAAAAATCACATTGTTGGTCAAAAAGTGCTTCTCTCGCTCTGAAAAGCATTTTGCACGCATAAAAACTTGACATGTGAATATTTCTGTTTCTTTCAATGGAAACGTGTTATTATGCTTACAAAAGGGTTATTTAAGCATAAACCACCATTTGGGAGTGAATTCCATTAGTTTTGAGCAATATCAACATTGTAAGGTAAAAATCACATTGTTGGTCAAAAAGTGCTTCTCTCGCTCTGAAAAGCATTTTGCACGCATAAAAACTTGACATGTGAATATTTCTGTTTCTTTCAATTCAAACGTGTTATTATGCTTACAAAAGGGTTATTTAAGCATAAACCACCATTTGGGAGTGAATTCCATTAGTTTTGAGCAATATCAAAATTGAAAGGTCAGAATCACATTGTTGGTCAAAAAGTGCTTCTCTCGCTCTGAAAAGCATTTTGCACGCATAAAAACTTGACATGTGAATATTTCTGTTACTTTCAATGGAAACGTGTTATTATGCTTACAAAAGGGTTATTTAAGCATAAACCACCATTTGGGAGTGAATTCCATTAGTTTTGAGCAATATCAACATTGTAAGGTAAAAATCACATTGTTGGTCAAAAAGTGCTTCTCTCGCTCTGAAAAGCATTTTGCACACATAAAAACTAGAAACGTGAATATTTCTGTTACTTTCAATGGAAACGTGTTATTATGCTTACAAAAGGGTTATTTAAGCATAAACCACCATTTGGGAGTGAATTCCATTAGTTTTGAGCAATATCAACATTGTAAGGTAAAAATCACATTGTTGGTCAAAAAGTGCTTCTCTCGCTCTGAAAAGCATTTTGCACACATAAAAACTTGACATGTGAATATTTCTGTTACTTTCAATGGAAACGTGTTATTATGCTTACAAAAGGGTTATTTAAGCATAAACCACCATTTGGGAGTGAATTCCATTAGTTTTGAGCAATATCAAAATTGAAAGGTCAGAATCACATTGCTGGTCAAAAAGTGCTTCTCTCGCTCTGAAAAGCATTTTGCACGCATAAAAACTTGACATGTGAATATTTCTGTTTCTTTCAATGGAAACGTGTTATTATGCTTACAAAAGGGTTATTTAAGCATAAACCACCATTTGGGAGTGAATTCCATTAGTTTTGAGCAATATCAAAATTGAAAGGTCAGAGTCACATTGTTGGTCAAAAAGTGCTTCTCTCGCTCTGAAAAGCATTTTGCACGCATAAAAACTTGACATGTGAATATTTCTGTTTCTTTCAATGGAAACGTGTTATTATGCTTACAAAAGGGTTATTTAAGCATAAACCACCATTTGGGAGTGAATTCCATTAGTTTGAGCAATATCAAAATTGAAAGGTCAGAATCACATTGTTGGTCAAAAAGTGCTTCTCTCGCTCTGAAAAGCATTTTGCACACATAAAAACTTGACATGTGAATATTTCTGTTACTTTCAATGGAAACGTGTTATTATGCTTACAAAAGGGTTATTTAAGCATAAACCAACATTTGGGAGTGAATTCCATTAGTTTTGAGCAATATCAACATTGTAAGGTAACAATCACATTGTTGGTCAAAAAGTGCTTCTCTCGCTCTGAAAAGCATTTTGCACGCATAAAAACTTGACATGTGAATATTTCTGTTTCTTTCAATTCAAACGTGTTATTATGCTTACAAAAGGGTTATTTAAGCATAAACCACCATTTGGGAGTGAATTCCATTAGTTTTGAGCAATATCAACATTGTAAGGTAAAAATCACATTGTTGGTCAAAAAGTGCTTCTCTCGCTCTGAAAAGCATTTTGCACACATAAAAACTTGACATGTGAATATTTCTGTTACTTTCAATGGAAACGTGTTAATATGCTTACAAAAGGGTTATTTAAGCATAAACCACCATTTGGGAGTGAATTCCATTAGTTTTGAGCAATATCAACATTGTAAGGTAAAAATCACATTGTTGGTCAAAAAGTGCTTCTCTCGCTCTGAAAAGCATTTTGCACACATAAAAACTAGAAACGTGAATATTTCTGTTACTTTCAATGGAAACGTGTTATTATGCTTACAAAAGGGTTATTTAAGCATAAACCACCATTTGGGAGTGAATTCCATTAGTTTTGAGCAATATCAACATTGTAAGGTAAAAATCACATTGTTGGTCAAAAAGTGCTTCTCTCGCTCTGAAAAGCATTTTGCACACATAAAAACTTGACATGTGAATATTTCTGTTACTTTCAATGGAAACGTGTTATTATGCTTACAAAAGGGTTATTTAAGCATAAACCACCATTTGGGAGTGAATTCCATTAGTTTTGAGCAATATCAAAATTGAAAGGTCAGAATCACATTGCTGGTCAAAAAGTGCTTCTCTCGCTCTGAAAAGCATTTTGCACGCATAAAAACTTGACATGTGAATATTTCTGTTTCTTTCAATGGAAACGTGTTATTATGCTTACAAAAGGGTTATTTAAGCATAAACCACCATTTGGGAGTGAATTCCATTAGTTTTGAGCAATATCAAAATTGAAAGGTCAGAGTCACATTGTTGGTCAAAAAGTGCTTCTCTCGCTCTGAAAAGCATTTTGCACGCATAAAAACTTGACATGTGAATATTTCTGTTTCTTTCAATGGAAACGTGTTATTATGCTTACAAAAGGGTTATTTAAGCATAAACCACCATTTGGGAGTGAATTCCATTAGTTTGAGCAATATCAAAATTGAAAGGTCAGAATCACATTGTTGGTCAAAAAGTGCTTCTCTCGCTCTGAAAAGCATTTTGCACACATAAAAACTTGACATGTGAATATTTCTGTTACTTTCAATGGAAACGTGTTATTATGCTTACAAAAGGGTTATTTAAGCATAAACCAACATTTGGGAGTGAATTCCATTAGTTTTGAGCAATATCAACATTGTAAGGTAACAATCACATTGTTGGTCAAAAAGTGCTTCTCTCGCTCTGAAAAGCATTTTGCACGCATAAAAACTTGACATGTGAATATTTCTGTTTCTTTCAATTCAAACGTGTTATTATGCTTACAAAAGGGTTATTTAAGCATAAACCACCATTTGGGAGTGAATTCCATTAGTTTTGAGCAATATCAACATTGTAAGGTAAAAATCACATTGTTGGTCAAAAAGTGCTTCTCTCGCTCTGAAAAGCATTTTGCACACATAAAAACTTGACATGTGAATATTTCTGTTACTTTCAATGGAAACGTGTTATTATGCTTACAAAAGGGTTATTTAAGCATAAACCACCATTTGGGAGTGAATTCCATTAGTTTTGAGCAATATCAACATTGTAAGGTAAAAATCACATAGTTGGTCAAAAAGTGCTTCTCTCGCTCTGAAAAGCATTTTGCACGCATAAAAACTTGACATGTGAATATTTCTGTTTCTTTCAATTCAAACGTGTTATTATGCTTACAAAAGGGTTATTTAAGCATAAACCACCATTTGGGAGTGAATTCCATTAGTTTTGAGCAATATCAAAATTGAAAGGTCAGAATCACATTGTTGGTCAAAAAGTGCTTCTCTCGCTCTGAAAAGCATTTTGCACACATAAAAACTTGACATGTGAATATTTCTGTTACTTTCAATGGAAACGTGTTATTATGCTTACAAAAGGGTTATTTAAGCATAAAGCACCATTTGGGAGTGAATTCCATTAGTTTTGAGCAATATCAACATTGTAAGGTAAAAATCACATTGTTGGTCAAAAAGTGCTTCTCTCGCTCTGAAAAGCATTTTGCACGCATAAAAACTTGACATGTGAATATTTCTGTTTCTTTCAATGGAAACGTGTTATTATGCTTACAAAAGGGTTATTTAAGCATAAACCACCATTTGGGAGTGAATTCCATTAGTTTTGAGCAATATCAACATTGTAAGGTAAAAATCACATTGTTGGTCAAAAAGTGCTTCTCTCGCTCTGAAAAGCATTTTGCACGCATAAAAACTTGACATGTGAATATTTCTGTTTCTTTCAATGGAAACGTGTTATTATGCTTACAAAAGGGTTATTTAAGCATAAACCACCATTTGGGAGTGAATTCCATTAGTTTTGAGCAATATCAAAATTGAAAGGTCAGAGTCACATTGTTGGTCAAAAAGTGCTTCTCTCGCTCTGAAAAGCATTTTGCACACATAAAAACTTGACATGTGAATATTTCTGTTACTTTCAATGGAAACGTGTTATTATTCTTACAAAAGGGTTATTTAAGCATAAACCACCATTTGGGAGTGAATTCCATTAGTTTTGAGCAATATCAAAATTGAAAGGTCAGAATCACATTGTTGGTCAAAAAGTGCTTCTCTCGCTCTGAAAAGCATTTTGCACACATAAAAACTTGACATGTGAATATTTCTGTTTCTTTCAATGGAAACGTGTTATTATGCTTACAAAAGGGTTATTTAAGCATAAACCACCATTTGGGAGTGAATTCCATTAGTTTTGAGCAATATCAACATTGTAAGGTAAAAATCACATTGTTGGTCATAAAGTGCTTCTCTCGCTCTGAAAAGCATTTTGCACGCATAAAAACTTGACATGTGAATATTTCTGTTTCTTTCAATGGAAACGTGTTATTATGCTTACAAAAGGGTTATTTAAGCATAAACCACCATTTGGGAGTGAATTCCATTAGTTTTGAGCAATATCAAAATTGAAAGGTCAGAGTCACATTGTTGGTCAAAAAGTGCTTCTCTCGCTCTGAAAAGCATTTTGCACGCATAAAAACTTGACATGTGAATATTTCTGTTTCTTTCAATTCAAACGTGTTATTATGCTTACAAAAGGGTTATTTAAGCATAAACCACCATTTGTGAGTGAATTCCATTAGTTTTGAGCAATATCAAAATTGAAAGGTCAGAATCACATTGTTGGTCAAAAAGTGCTTCTCTCGCTCTGAAAAGCATTTTGCACACATAAAAACTTGACATGTGAATATTTCTGTTACTTTCAATGGAAGCGTGTTATTATGCTTACAAAAGGGTTATTTAAGCATAAACCACCATTTGGGAGTGAATTCCATTAGTTTTGAGCAATATCAACATTGTAAGGTAAAAATCACATTGTTGGTCAAAAAGTGCTTCTCTCGCTCTGAAAAGCATTTTGCACACATAAAAACTTGACATGTGAATATTTCTGTTACTTTCAATGGAAACGTGTTATTATGCTTACAAAAGGGTTATTTAAGCATAAACCACCATTTGGGAGTGAATTCCATTAGTTTTGAGCAATATCAAAATTGAAAGGTCAGAATCACATTGCTGGTCAAAAAGTGCTTCTCTCGCTCTGAAAAGCATTTTGCACGCATAAAAACTTGACATGTGAATATTTCTGTTTCTTTCAATGGAAACGTGTTATTATGCTTACAAAAGGGTTATTTAAGCATAAACCACCATTTGGGAGTGAATTCCATTAGTTTTGAGCAATATCAAAATTGAAAGGTCAGAGTCACATTGTTGGTCAAAAAGTGCTTCTCTCGCTCTGAAAAGCATTTTGCACGCATAAAAACTTGACATGTGAATATTTCTGTTTCTTTCAATGGAAACGTGTTATTATGCTTACAAAAGGGTTATTTAAGCATAAACCACCATTTGGGAGTGAATTCCATTAGTTTGAGCAATATCAAAATTGAAAGGTCAGAATCACATTGTTGGTCAAAAAGTGCTTCTCTCGCTCTGAAAAGCATTTTGCACACATAAAAATTTGACATGTGAATATTTCTGTTACTTTCAATGGAAACGTGTTATTATGCTTACAAAAGGGTTATTTAAGCATAAACCAACATTTGGGAGTGAATTCCATTAGTTTTGAGCAATATCAACATTGTAAGGTAACAATCACATTGTTGGTCAAAAAGTGCTTCTCTCGCTCTGAAAAGCATTTTGCACGCATAAAAACTTGACATGTGAATATTTCTGTTTCTTTCAATTCAAACGTGTTATTATGCTTACAAAAGGGTTATTTAAGCATAAACCACCATTTGGGAGTGAATTCCATTAGTTTTGAGCAATATCAACATTGTAAGGTAAAAATCACATTGTTGGTCAAAAAGTGCTTCTCTCGCTCTGAAAAGCATTTTGCACACATAAAAACTTGACATGTGAATATTTCTGTTACTTTCAATGGAAACGTGTTATTATGCTTACAAAAGGGTTATTTAAGCATAAACCACCATTTGGGAGTGAATTCCATTAGTTTTGAGCAATATCAACATTGTAAGGTAAAAATCACATAGTTGGTCAAAAAGTGCTTCTCTCGCTCTGAAAAGCATTTTGCACGCATAAAAACTTGACATGTGAATATTTCTGTTTCTTTCAATTCAAACGTGTTATTATGCTTACAAAAGGGTTATTTAAGCATAAACCACCATTTGGGAGTGAATTCCATTAGTTTTGAGCAATATCAAAATTGAAAGGTCAGAATCACATTGTTGGTCAAAAAGTGCTTCTCTCGCTCTGAAAAGCATTTTGCACACATAAAAACTTGACATGTGAATATTTCTGTTACTTTCAATGGAAACGTGTTATTATGCTTACAAAAGGGTTATTTAAGCATAAACCACCATTTGGGAGTGAATTCCATTAGTTTTGAGCAATATCAAAATTGAAAGGTCAGAGTCACATTGTTGGTCAAAAAGTGCTTCTCTCGCTCTGAAAAGCATTTTGCACGCATAAAAACTTGACATGTGAATATTTCTGTTTCTTTCAATGGAAACGTGTTATTAGGCTTACAAAAGGGTTATTTAAGCATAAACCACCATTTGGGAGTGAATTCCATTAGTTTTGAGCAATATCAAAATTGAAAGGTCAGAATCACATTGTTGGTCAAAAAGTGCTTCTCTCGCTCTGAAAAGCATTTTGCACGCATAAAAACTTGACATGTGAATATTTCTGTTTCTTTCAATGGAAACGTGTTATTAGGCTTACAAAAGGGTTATTTAAGCATAAACCACCATTTGGGAGTGAATTCCATTAGTTTTGAGCAATATCAAAATTGAAAGGTCAGAATCACATTGTTGGTCAAAAAGTGCTTCTCTCGCTCTGAAAAGCATTTTGCACACATAAAAACTTGACATGTGAATATTTCTGTTACTTTCAATGGAAACGTGTTATTATTCTTACAAAAGGGTTATTTAAGCATAAACCACCATTTGGGAGTGAATTCCATTAGTTTTGAGCAATATCAAAATTGAAAGGTCAGAATCACATTGTTGGTCAAAAAGTGCTTCTCTCGCTCTGAAAAGCATTTTGCACACATAAAAACTTGACATGTGAATATTTCTGTTTCTTTCAATGGAAACGTGTTATTATGCTTACAAAAGGGTTATTTAAGCATAAACCACCATTTGGGAGTGAATTCCATTAGTTTTGAGCAATATCAACATTGTAAGGTAAAAATCACATTGTTGGTCATAAAGTGCTTCTCTCGCTCTGAAAAGCATTTTGCACGCATAAAAACTTGACATGTGAATATTTCTGTTTCTTTCAATGGAAACGTGTTATTATGCTTACAAAAGGGTTATTTAAGCATAAACCACCATTTGGGAGTGAATTCCATTAGTTTTGAGCAATATCAAAATTGAAAGGTCAGAGTCACATTGTTGGTCAAAAAGTGCTTCTCTCGCTCTGAAAAGCATTTTGCACGCATAAAAACTTGACATGTGAATATTTCTGTTTCTTTCAATTCAAACGTGTTATTATGCTTACAAAAGGGTTATTTAAGCATAAACCACCATTTGTGAGTGAATTCCATTAGTTTTGAGCAATATCAAAATTGAAAGGTCAGAATCACATTGTTGGTCAAAAAGTGCTTCTCTCGCTCTGAAAAGCATTTTGCACACATAAAAACTTGACATGTGAATATTTCTGTTACTTTCAATGGAAGCGTGTTATTATGCTTACAAAAGGGTTATTTAAGCATAAACCACCATTTGGGAGTGAATTCCATTAGTTTTGAGCAATATCAACATTGTAAGGTAAAAATCACATTGTTGGTCAAAAAGTGCTTCTCTCGCTCTGAAAAGCATTTTGCACGCATAAAAACTTGACATGTGAATATTTCTGTTTCTTTCAATGGAAACGTGTTATTATGCTTACAAAAGGGTTATTTAA
Source organism: Pollachius pollachius (assembly GCF_949987615.1). Lineage (NCBI taxonomy): Eukaryota > Metazoa > Chordata > Actinopteri > Gadiformes > Gadidae > Pollachius > Pollachius pollachius. The sequence goes on from NW_027641250.1 coordinate 15,592, forward strand.
GCATAAACCACCATTTGGGAGTGAATTCCATTAGTTTTGAGCAATATCAAAATTGAAAGGTCAGAGTCACATTGTTGGTCAAAAAGTGCTTCTCTCGCTCTGAAAAGCATTTTGCACGCATAAAAACTTGACATGTGAATATTTCTGTTTCTTTCAATTCAAACGTGTTATTATGCTTACAAAAGGGTTATTTAAGCATAAACCACCATTTGGGAGTGAATTCCATTAGTTTTGAGCAATATCAAAATTGAAAGGTCAGAATCACATTGTTGGTCAAAAAGTGCTTCTCTCGCTCTGAAAAGCATTTTGCACGCATAAAAACTTGACATGTGAATATTTCTGTTACTTTCAATGGAAACGTGTTATTATGCTTACAAAAGGGTTATTTAAGCATAAACCACCATTTGGGAGTGAATTCCATTAGTTTTGAGCAATATCAACATTGTAAGGTAAAAATCACATTGTTGGTCAAAAAGTGCTTCTCTCGCTCTGAAAAGCATTTTGCACGCATAAAAACTTGACATGTGAATATTTCTGTTTCTTTCAATGGAAACGTGTTATTATGCTTACAAAAGGGTTATTTAAGCATAAACCACCATTTGGGAGTGAATTCCATTAGTTTTGAGCAATATCAAAATTGAAAGGTCAGAGTCACATTGTTGGTCAAAAAGTGCTTCTCTCGCTCTGAAAAGCATTTTGCACGCATAAAAACTTGACATGTGAATATTTCTGTTTCTTTCAATTCAAACGTGTTATTATGCTTAATAACACGTTTGGTGGTTTATTTAAGCATAAACCACCATTTGGGAGTGAATTCCATTAGTTTTGAGCAATATCAAAATTGAAAGGTCAGAATCACATTGTTGGTCAAAAAGTGCTTCTCTCGCTCTGAAAAGCATTTTGCACGCATAAAAACTTGACATGTGAATATTTCTGTTACTTTCAATGGAAACGTGTTATTATGCTTACAAAAGGGTTATTTAAGCATAAACCACCATTTGGGAGTGAATTCCATTAGTTTTGAGCAATATCAACATTGTAAGGTAAAAATCACATTGTTGGTCAAAAAGTGCTTCTCTCGCTCTGAAAAGCATTTTGCACGCATAAAAACTAGAAACGTGAATATTTCTGTTACTTTCAATGGAAACGTGTTATTATGCTTACAAAAGGGTTATTTAAGCATAAACCACCATTTGGGAGTGAATTCCATTAGTTTTGAGCAATATCAAAATTGAAAGGTCAGAGTCACATTGTTGGTCAAAAAGTGCTTCTCTCGCTCTGAAAAGCATTTTGCACGCATAAAAACTTGACATGTGAATATTTCTGTTACTTTCAATGGAAACGTGTTATTATGCTTACAAAAGGGTTATTTCAGCATAAACCACCATTTGGGAGTGAATTCCATTAGTTTTGAGCAATATCAAAATTGTAAGGTAAAAATCACATTGTTGGTCAAAAAGTGCTTCTCTCGCTCTGAAAAGCATTTTGCACACATAAAAACTTGACATGTGAATATTTCTGTTACTTTCAATGGAAACGTGTTATTATGCTTACAAAAGGGTTATTTAAGCATAAACCACCATTTGGGAGTGAATTCCATTAGTTTTGAGCAATATCAAAATTGAAAGGTCAGAGTCACATTGTTGGTCAAAAAGTGCTTCTCTTGCTCTGAAAAGCATTTTGCACGCATAAAAACTTGACATGTGAATATTTCTGTTTCTTTCAATGGAAACGTGTTATTAGGCTTACAAAAGGGTTATTTAAGCATAAACCACCATTTGGGAGTGAATTCCATTAGTTTTGAGCAATATCAAAATTGAAAGGTCAGAATCACATTGTTGGTCAAAAAGTGCTTCTCTCGCTCTGAAAAGCATTTTGCACGCATAAAAACTTGACATGTGAATATTTCTGTTTCTTTCAATGGAAACGTGTTATTATGCTTACAAAAGGGTTATTTAAGCATAAACCACCATTTGGGAGTGAATTCCATTAGTTTTGAGCAATATCAAAATTGAAAGGTCAGAATCACATTGTTGGTCAAAAAGTGCTTCTCTCGCTCTGAAAAGCATTTTGCACGCATAAAAACTTGACATGTGAACATTTCTGTTACTTTCAATGGAAACGTGTTATTATGCTTACAAAAGGGTTATTTAAGCATAAACCACCATTTGGGAGTGAATTCCATTAGTTTTGATCAATATCAACATTGTAAGGTAAAAATCACATTGTTGGTCAAAAAGTGCTTCTCTCGCTCTGAAAAGCATTTTGCACACATAAAAACTTGACATGTGAATATTTCTGTTACTTTCAATGGAAACGTGTTATTATGCTTACAAAAGGGTTATTTAAGCATAAACCACCATTTGGGAGTGAATTCCATTAGTTTTGAGCAATATCAACATTGTAAGGTAAAAATCACATTGTTGGTCATAAAGTGCTTCTCTCGCTCTGAAAAGCATTTTGCACGCATAAAAACTTGACATGTGAATATTTCTGTTTCTTTCAATTCAAACGTGTTATTATGCTTACAAAAGGGTTATTTAAGCATAAACCACCATTTGGGAGTGAATTCCATTAGTTTTGAGCAATATCAAAATTGAAAGGTCAGAGTCACATTGTTGGTCAAAAAGTGCTTCTCTCGCTCTGAAAAGCATTTTGCACGCATAAAAACTTGACATGTGAATATTTCTGTTTCTTTCAATTCAAACGTGTTATTATGCTTACAAAAGGGTTATTTAAGCATAAACCACCATTTGTGAGTGAATTCCATTAGTTTTGAGCAATATCAAAATTGAAAGGTCAGAATCACATTGTTGGTCAAAAAGTGCTTCTCTCGCTCTGAAAAGCATTTTGCACACATAAAAACTTGACATGTGAATATTTCTGTTACTTTCAATGGAAGCGTGTTATTATGCTTACAAAAGGGTTATTTAAGCATAAACCACCATTTGGGAGTGAATTCCATTAGTTTTGAGCAATATCAACATTGTAAGGTAAAAATCACATTGTTGGTCAAAAAGTGCTTCTCTCGCTCTGAAAAGCATTTTGCACGCATAAAAACTTGACATGTGAATATTTCTGTTTCTTTCAATGGAAACGTGTTATTATGCTTACAAAAGGGTTATTTAAGCATAAACCACCATTTGGGAGTGAATTCCATTAGTTTTGAGCAATATCAAAATTGAAAGGTCAGAGTCACATTGTTGGTCAAAAAGTGCTTCTCTCGCTCTGAAAAGCATTTTGCACGCATAAAAACTTGACATGTGAATATTTCTGTTTCTTTCAATTCAAACGTGTTATTATGCTTACAAAAGGGTTATTTAAGCATAAACCACCATTTGGGAGTGAATTCCATTAGTTTTGAGCAATATCAAAATTGAAAGGTCAGAATCACATTGTTGGTCAAAAAGTGCTTCTCTCGCTCTGAAAAGCATTTTGCACGCATAAAAACTTGACATGTGAATATTTCTGTTACTTTCAATGGAAACGTGTTATTATGCTTACAAAAGGGTTATTTAAGCATAAACCACCATTTGGGAGTGAATTCCATTAGTTTTGAGCAATATCAACATTGTAAGGTAAAAATCACATTGTTGGTCAAAAAGTGCTTCTCTCGCTCTGAAAAGCATTTTGCACACATAAAAACTTGACATGTGAATATTTCTGTTACTTTCAATGGAAACGTGTTATTATGCTTACAAAAGGGTTATTTAAGCATAAACCACCATTTGGGAGTGAATTCCATTAGTTTTGAGCAATATCAAAATTGAAAGGTCAGAGTCACATTGTTGGTCAAAAAGTGCTTCTCTTGCTCTGAAAAGCATTTTGCACGCATAAAAACTTGACATGTGAATATTTCTGTTTCTTTCAATGGAAACGTGTTATTAGGCTTACAAAAGGGTTATTTAAGCATAAACCACCATTTGGGAGTGAATTCCATTAGTTTTGAGCAATATCAACATTGTAAGGTAAAAATCACATTGTTGGTCAAAAAGTGCTTCTCTCGCTCTGAAAAGCATTTTGCACACATAAAAACTTGACATGTGAATATTTCTGTTACTTTCAATGGAAACGTGTTATTATGCTTACAAAAGGGTTATTTAAGCATAAACCACCATTTGGGAGTGAATTCCATTAGTTTTGAGCAATATCAACATTGTAAGGTAAAAATCACATAGTTGGTCAAAAAGTGCTTCTCTCGCTCTGAAAAGCATTTTGCACGCATAAAAACTTGACATGTGAATATTTCTGTTTCTTTCAATTCAAACGTGTTATTATGCTTACAAAAGGGTTATTTAAGCATAAACCACCATTTGGGAGTGAATTCCATTAGTTTTGAGCAATATCAAAATTGAAAGGTCAGAATCACATTGTTGGTCAAAAAGTGCTTCTCTCGCTCTGAAAAGCATTTTGCACACATAAAAACTTGACATGTGAATATTTCTGTTACTTTCAATGGAAACGTGTTATTAGGCTTACAAAAGGGTTATTTAAGCATAAACCACCATTTGGGAGTGAATTCCATTAGTTTTGAGCAATATCAAAATTGAAAGGTCAGAATCACATTGTTGGTCAAAAAGTGCTTCTCTCGCTCTGAAAAGCATTTTGCACACATAAAAACTTGACATGTGAATATTTCTGTTACTTTCAATGGAAACGTGTTATTATTCTTACAAAAGGGTTATTTAAGCATAAACCACCATTTGGGAGTGAATTCCATTAGTTTTGAGCAATATCAAAATTGAAAGGTCAGAATCACATTGTTGGTCAAAAAGTGCTTCTCTCGCTCTGAAAAGCATTTTGCACACATAAAAACTTGACATGTGAATATTTCTGTTTCTTTCAATGGAAACGTGTTATTATGCTTACAAAAGGGTTATTTAAGCATAAACCACCATTTGGGAGTGAATTCCATTAGTTTTGAGCAATATCAACATTGTAAGGTAAAAATCACATTGTTGGTCAAAAAGTGCTTCTCTCGCTCTGAAAAGCATTTTGCACGCATAAAAACTAGAAACGTGAATATTTCTGTTACTTTCAATGGAAACGTGTTATTATGCTTACAAAAGGGTTATTTAAGCATAAACCACCATTTGGGAGTGAATTCCATTAGTTTTGAGCAATATCAACATTGTAAGGTAAAAATCACATTGTTGGTCAAAAAGTGCTTCTCTCGCTCTGAAAAGCATTTTGCACACATAAAAACTTGACATGTGAATATTTCTGTTACTTTCAATGGAAACGTGTTATTATGCTTACAAAAGGGTTATTTAAGCATAAACCACCATTTGGGAGTGAATTCCATTAGTTTTGAGCAATATCAAAATTGAAAGGTCAGAGTCACATTGTTGGTCAAAAAGTGCTTCTCTCGCTCTGAAAAGCATTTTGCACGCATAAAAACTTGACATGTGAATATTTCTGTTACTTTCAATGGAAACGTGTTATTATGCTTACAAAAGGGTTATTTCAGCATAAACCACCATTTGGGAGTGAATTCCATTAGTTTTGAGCAATATCAAAATTGTAAGGTAAAAATCACATTGTTGGTCAAAAAGTGCTTCTCTCGCTCTGAAAAGCATTTTGCACACATAAAAACTTGACATGTGAATATTTCTGTTACTTTCAATGGAAACGTGTTATTATGCTTACAAAAGGGTTATTTAAGCATAAACCACCATTTGGGAGTGAATTCCATTAGTTTTGAGCAATATCAAAATTGAAAGGTCAGAGTCACATTGTTGGTCAAAAAGTGCTTCTCTTGCTCTGAAAAGCATTTTGCACGCATAAAAACTTGACATGTGAATATTTCTGTTTCTTTCAATGGAAACGTGTTATTAGGCTTACAAAAGGGTTATTTAAGCATAAACCACCATTTGGGAGTGAATTCCATTAGTTTTGAGCAATATCAACATTGTAAGGTAAAAATCACATTGTTGGTCAAAAAGTGCTTCTCTCGCTCTGAAAAGCATTTTGCACACATAAAAACTTGACATGTGAATATTTCTGTTACTTTCAATGGAAACGTGTTATTATGCTTACAAAAGGGTTATTTAAGCATAAACCACCATTTGGGAGTGAATTCCATTAGTTTTGAGCAATATCAACATTGTAAGGTAAAAATCACATAGTTGGTCAAAAAGTGCTTCTCTCGCTCTGAAAAGCATTTTGCACGCATAAAAACTTGACATGTGAATATTTCTGTTTCTTTCAATTCAAACGTGTTATTATGCTTACAAAAGGGTTATTTAAGCATAAACCACCATTTGGGAGTGAATTCCATTAGTTTTGAGCAATATCAAAATTGAAAGGTCAGAATCACATTGTTGGTCAAAAAGTGCTTCTCTCGCTCTGAAAAGCATTTTGCACACATAAAAACTTGACATGTGAATATTTCTGTTACTTTCAATGGAAACGTGTTATTATGCTTACAAAAGGGTTATTTAAGCATAAAGCACCATTTGGGAGTGAATTCCATTAGTTTTGAGCAATATCAACATTGTAAGGTAAAAATCACATAGTTGGTCAAAAAGTGCTTCTCTCGCTCTGAAAAGCATTTTGCACGCATAAAAACTTGACATGTGAATATTTCTGTTTCTTTCAATTCAAACGTGTTATTATGCTTACAAAAGGGTTATTTAAGCATAAACCACCATTTGGGAGTGAATTCCATTAGTTTTGAGCAATATCAAAATTGAAAGGTCAGAATCACATTGTTGGTCAAAAAGTGCTTCTCTCGCTCTGAAAAGCATTTTGCACACATAAAAACTTGACATGTGAATATTTCTGTTACTTTCAATGGAAACGTGTTATTAGGCTTACAAAAGGGTTATTTAAGCATAAACCACCATTTGGGAGTGAATTCCATTAGTTTTGAGCAATATCAAAATTGAAAGGTCAGAATCACATTGTTGGTCAAAAAGTGCTTCTCTCGCTCTGAAAAGCATTTTGCACACATAAAAACTTGACATGTGAATATTTCTGTTACTTTCAATGGAAACGTGTTATTATTCTTACAAAAGGGTTATTTAAGCATAAACCACCATTTGGGAGTGAATTCCATTAGTTTTGAGCAATATCAAAATTGAAAGGTCAGAATCACATTGTTGGTCAAAAAGTGCTTCTCTCGCTCTGAAAAGCATTTTGCACACATAAAAACTTGACATGTGAATATTTCTGTTTCTTTCAATGGAAACGTGTTATTATGCTTACAAAAGGGTTATTTAAGCATAAACCACCATTTGGGAGTGAATTCCATTAGTTTTGAGCAATATCAACATTGTAAGGTAAAAATCACATTGTTGGTCAAAAAGTGCTTCTCTCGCTCTGAAAAGCATTTTGCACGCATAAAAACTAGAAACGTGAATATTTCTGTTACTTTCAATGGAAACGTGTTATTATGCTTACAAAAGGGTTATTTAAGCATAAACCACCATTTGGGAGTGAATTCCATTAGTTTTGAGCAATATCAACATTGTAAGGTAAAAATCACATTGTTGGTCAAAAAGTGCTTCTCTCGCTCTGAAAAGCATTTTGCACACATAAAAACTTGACATGTGAATATTTCTGTTACTTTCAATGGAAACGTGTTATTATGCTTACAAAAGGGTTATTTAAGCATAAACCACCATTTGGGAGTGAATTCCATTAGTTTTGAGCAATATCAAAATTGAAAGGTCAGAGTCACATTGTTGGTCAAAAAGTGCTTCTCTCGCTCTGAAAAGCATTTTGCACGCATAAAAACTTGACATGTGAATATTTCTGTTACTTTCAATGGAAACGTGTTATTATGCTTACAAAAGGGTTATTTCAGCATAAACCACCATTTGGGAGTGAATTCCATTAGTTTTGAGCAATATCAAAATTGTAAGGTAAAAATCACATTGTTGGTCAAAAAGTGCTTCTCTCGCTCTGAAAAGCATTTTGCACACATAAAAACTTGACATGTGAATATTTCTGTTACTTTCAATGGAAACGTGTTATTATGCTTACAAAAGGGTTATTTAAGCATAAACCACCATTTGGGAGTGAATTCCATTAGTTTTGAGCAATATCAAAATTGAAAGGTCAGAGTCACATTGTTGGTCAAAAAGTGCTTCTCTTGCTCTGAAAAGCATTTTGCACGCATAAAAACTTGACATGTGAATATTTCTGTTTCTTTCAATGGAAACGTGTTATTAGGCTTACAAAAGGGTTATTTAAGCATAAACCACCATTTGGGAGTGAATTCCATTAGTTTTGAGCAATATCAACATTGTAAGGTAAAAATCACATTGTTGGTCAAAAAGTGCTTCTCTCGCTCTGAAAAGCATTTTGCACACATAAAAACTTGACATGTGAATATTTCTGTTACTTTCAATGGAAACGTGTTATTATGCTTACAAAAGGGTTATTTAAGCATAAACCACCATTTGGGAGTGAATTCCATTAGTTTTGAGCAATATCAACATTGTAAGGTAAAAATCACATAGTTGGTCAAAAAGTGCTTCTCTCGCTCTGAAAAGCATTTTGCACGCATAAAAACTTGACATGTGAATATTTCTGTTTCTTTCAATTCAAACGTGTTATTATGCTTACAAAAGGGTTATTTAAGCATAAACCACCATTTGGGAGTGAATTCCATTAGTTTTGAGCAATATCAAAATTGAAAGGTCAGAATCACATTGTTGGTCAAAAAGTGCTTCTCTCGCTCTGAAAAGCATTTTGCACACATAAAAACTTGACATGTGAATATTTCTGTTACTTTCAATGGAAACGTGTTATTATGCTTACAAAAGGGTTATTTAAGCATAAAGCACCATTTGGGAGTGAATTCCATTAGTTTTGAGCAATATCAACATTGTAAGGTAAAAATCACATAGTTGGTCAAAAAGTGCTTCTCTCGCTCTGAAAAGCATTTTGCACGCATAAAAACTTGACATGTGAATATTTCTGTTTCTTTCAATTCAAACGTGTTATTATGCTTACAAAAGGGTTATTTAAGCATAAACCACCATTTGGGAGTGAATTCCATTAGTTTTGAGCAATATCAAAATTGAAAGGTCAGAATCACATTGTTGGTCAAAAAGTGCTTCTCTCGCTCTGAAAAGCATTTTGCACACATAAAAACTTGACATGTGAATATTTCTGTTACTTTCAATGGAAACGTGTTATTAGGCTTACAAAAGGGTTATTTAAGCATAAACCACCATTTGGGAGTGAATTCCATTAGTTTTGAGCAATATCAAAATTGAAAGGTCAGAATCACATTGTTGGTCAAAAAGTGCTTCTCTCGCTCTGAAAAGCATTTTGCACACATAAAAACTTGACATGTGAATATTTCTGTTACTTTCAATGGAAACGTGTTATTATTCTTACAAAAGGGTTATTTAAGCATAAACCACCATTTGGGAGTGAATTCCATTAGTTTTGAGCAATATCAAAATTGAAAGGTCAGAATCACATTGTTGGTCAAAAAGTGCTTCTCTCGCTCTGAAAAGCATTTTGCACACATAAAAACTTGACATGTGAATATTTCTGTTTCTTTCAATGGAAACGTGTTATTATGCTTACAAAAGGGTTATTTAAGCATAAACCACCATTTGGGAGTGAATTCCATTAGTTTTGAGCAATATCAACATTGTAAGGTAAAAATCACATTGTTGGTCAAAAAGTGCTTCTCTCGCTCTGAAAAGCATTTTGCACGCATAAAAACTAGAAACGTGAATATTTCTGTTACTTTCAATGGAAACGTGTTATTATGCTTACAAAAGGGTTATTTAAGCATAAACCACCATTTGGGAGTGAATTCCATTAGTTTTGAGCAATATCAACATTGTAAGGTAAAAATCACATTGTTGGTCAAAAAGTGCTTCTCTCGCTCTGAAAAGCATTTTGCACACATAAAAACTTGACATGTGAATATTTCTGTTACTTTCAATGGAAACGTGTTATTATGCTTACAAAAGGGTTATTTAAGCATAAACCACCATTTGGGAGTGAATTCCATTAGTTTTGAGCAATATCAAAATTGAAAGGTCAGAGTCACATTGTTGGTCAAAAAGTGCTTCTCTCGCTCTGAAAAGCATTTTGCACGCATAAAAACTTGACATGTGAATATTTCTGTTACTTTCAATGGAAACGTGTTATTATGCTTACAAAAGGGTTATTTCAGCATAAACCACCATTTGGGAGTGAATTCCATTAGTTTTGAGCAATATCAAAATTGTAAGGTAAAAATCACATTGTTGGTCAAAAAGTGCTTCTCTCGCTCTGAAAAGCATTTTGCACACATAAAAACTTGACATGTGAATATTTCTGTTACTTTCAATGGAAACGTGTTATTATGCTTACAAAAGGGTTATTTAAGCATAAACCACCATTTGGGAGTGAATTCCATTAGTTTTGAGCAATATCAAAATTGAAAGGTCAGAGTCACATTGTTGGTCAAAAAGTGCTTCTCTTGCTCTGAAAAGCATTTTGCACGCATAAAAACTTGACATGTGAATATTTCTGTTTCTTTCAATGGAAACGTGTTATTAGGCTTACAAAAGGGTTATTTAAGCATAAACCACC
>NW_027641249.1:0-22500 GCF_949987615.1 Pollachius pollachius
TAGACTAACATGTAGTTCTTATAACGGCCTCTAGGTGGCTCACTGTAGACTAACATGTAGTTCTTATAACGGCCTCTAGTTGGCTCACTGTAGACTAACGTGTAGGTCTTATAACGGCCTCTAAGTGGCTCACTGTAGACTAACGTGTAGTTCTTATAACGGCCACTAGGTGGCTCACTGTAGACTAACATGTAGTTATTATAACGGCCTCTAGGTGGCTCACTGTAGACTAACATGTAGTTCTTATAACGGCCTCTAGGTGGCTCACTGTAGACTAACATGTAGTTCTTATAACAGCCTCTAAGGTGGCTCACTGTAGACTAACGTGTAGTTCTTATAACGGCCACTAGGTGGCTCACTGTAGACTAACATGTAGGTATTATAACGGCCTCTAGGTGGCTCACTGTCGACTAACGTGTAGTTCTTATAACGGCCTCTAGGTGGCTCACTGTAGACTAACGTGTAGTTCTTATAACGGCCTCTAGGTGGCTCACTGTAGTAGACTAACATGTAGTTCCTCTAAAGGCCTGTAGATGGCTCATTGTAGGCTAACATATAGCTCCTCTAAACTTTAGAGGAGCTATATGTTAGTCTACAATGAGCCATCTACAGGCCTTTAGAGTCTAAAGGCCTGTAGATGGCTCATTGTAGACTAACGTGTCGTTCCTCTAACGGCCTCTGGGTGGCTCACTGTAGACTAACTTGTAGTTCTTATAACGGCCATTAGGTGGCTCACTGTAGAGTAACTTGTAGTTCTTATAACAGCCATTAGGTGGCTCACAGTGCAAGAAGACCCCCCCTCCCCCCCTTTCAATAAGTATCATGATTTAGATCAAAAAAATCGAAAAAGTTATGAAGGACTGAATATTATTGACTTTTGGCCCTCGTCTTGTGAGAAGCAGACATTCACTTCCTGCCCTCAATGGGCCGAAAATGGATAATTCCTAAAATATGTATCATAACTCAGATAAGGAACATTACTCAGATATGGATGAAAAAACGGATATGGATCACTACTCAGATATGGATCAATACTAATCTAGAAAACTAGATTGTTTGCTCTCCCACCGATAGGGTAAACAAACGGATGACATCACAGACACAACGTCCCATCCACCAACACAGAAAACAGGCATCTCTCTGACTCTGTGTGTGTGTGCGTGTGCGTGCGTGTTTGCGTGTGTGTGTGTGTCTGTTCTAGACATGGTGGCAGCATGTGTACACAGCAGGTGTCATTTCCTGACTCCCCCCCCCCTCTCAGTGTGTTTCAATGACATCATCTTCCGCCAACACACAAGCTGTTGCCATGGCAGCACACAAAGATATTTCTGGCCCGTACAGTTAAGAAGAGAGGGGTGGAGATGGTTAGGGATGGTATGTTTAGGTGTTAGGTTAGAGATGGTTAGTTTATAGGTCACGCCCCCCCCCCCCCCCCGGTCAGAGGTTGGCCATCCCGCTGGCCTCCACAGAGTTCTTCAGCGGCCCTGTGGGGCCTGTGGGGCCCTGCTGCCCCGACGGCCTTGGAGTGCTGGTCCACAGAGCATCCCTCTCGCTCTCCACGGTGAATGTTTAGAGTTTGGCCCAAACCCTGAGGATCTGATTCTAGGGTCCCTCCCTCTCCCTCCCTGTCTCTCCCTCTCTCTCTCCCTGTCTCCCTCTCCCTCCCTGTCTCTCCCTCCCTGTCTCTCCCTCTCCCTCCCTGTCTCTCCCTCCCTGTCTCTCCCTCTCTCTCCCTCCCTGTCTCTCCCTCTCTCTCCCTGTCTATCTCTCCCTGTCTCTCTCCCTGTCTATCTCTCCCTCTCCCTCCCTGTCTATCTCTCCCTCCCTCTCCCTGTCCCTCTGTCTCTCCCTCCTTCTCTCTCTCTCTCTCCCTCCCTGTCTCTCTCTCTCCCTCCCTGTCTATCTCTCCCTCCCTGTCTCTCCCTCCCTCCCTCTCCCTCCCTGTCTATCTCTCTCTCCCTCTCCCTGTCTCTCTGTCTCTCTGTCTCTCTCTCTCTCGTTGACAGGTTTCATTGTCAGATGCAAACTGGACTTCAAGGAGCAGGTAGCCGGTCCACATCCCCCCCCCACAGAGCTCTGCCTCTCTTACCCCGCTGAACAGAAGTGTGTGTGTGTGTGTGTGTGTGTGTGTGTGTGTGTGTGTGTTGGGGGGGTGGGGGGGGGGGGGGGGGGGGGAGGGGGGGGAGTTTTACGAGCCAAGAGGCAAACGTCCCAAATTGTGTCCGTTTGATGATGAATATGATTTAAGAACCTCTGAAACGTGTTTCATGCTTCATTGAATCCATTCGATAACGGATACAAGCATTGAAGCCCGGGGACTGGGGATCTGTCAGTCGTTAGGTAGGAGATCCCCGGTATGCAAGGCCGCCTTAATGCACGGGCTCACCTGGGCCACCCAGGGCCTACGCCGATCAGGGGCCTATCATGAGCTGCAGTAAAAAAAACATATACATATATATATATATACTGGCTCATGATAGGCCCCCCGATCGGCGTAGGCCCAAGACAATGGGATTTTTTGTTTGGGGCTTACAAAGATCAGAGGCCTATCATGAGCCAAGAAAAAAGGGGGCCATGGGCACCCCCTAGTGGTAGCTGGCCCATTTGACCCCCCCCCCCCCGTCCAGCCCCAGGGCACAGAGGCAGGTTAAGGGAGGCCTGCCGGTATGTGACGACCATTCAGCCGGTCTCACAGCAGACCCTTTCCTGGTCTCTACGGCAACAACAAAACACGTCCCACCTCTGCGATTCAAAACTCTGGTCCTATAATAAAACGATTGTTACCTTCCATCGACACCAAGAAGCCTTCAGCAACAGAGCAGCGCTACGTCAGGGCTAGTTATCTTCACCATCATGGACCTTAACCTGCTGTTGGTTGGCCACAGGTTAGGGTCAACTAAAACTCGTGGGTTATAGGGTTATGGGGGGGGGGTCCAAAATATTTAATCTATTGGACAACAGCGTGTGACCATAATCACTGCAGAGGCCAAGTCTGCAGCCAACGCAAGATAATTACTGGACGTCATTATCCGTTTATTTGAGAAAGTGGGTCAGTTGGCTATTTGAAGGTCACAGAAGAACACCGAAACCGATCAAAGTTTTGGTTTCGGATTAAAGAGATTAATGAGGAATATGAGTAGCGCTACAATGTTCCTTTGTTAGAAGGACGACGGACTGACAGGACAAGGGCGTCTCTGACGGCTAGTTGATTATCACTGCAGTCCCAACATCATTTAGATAACATGACGTAAACTTACTTTTCCTTACATTAAATGATCTGAAGACAGGTTTGCTCGCGTTTTCAACTCAAAGACTGCAGCCTGTATAGATTGACGTAAAGAAGGATTCGTACCATGCAGCTGATCCTGTTGTTCTCTCCCTCTAGTGGCCGCCGGGCGAACTGCACCCAAAACACTTAGCTTGTTTGACTAAATTCTCGAATATGATTTTTTCTCCTGCTAACCAGATTTCAAGTTCGTATTTATTTGGGGGAGGTACTAATGTTTTTTAAAGAACTTCAGCAGCTGTTTTCATTGTCATTTATTTGCACTTTTCTTTATCATTTTGTGTCAGATTTGCCACTTACCATATATGACTACATGTAAGAAATATGTAAAAAAAAGAAAGAAAATAGGTTCTGTTAACAGGTATCACATCAGTACGAATGTCCATATCCTTTTTCTGTATTGAAAGGGTGATTTTTTTAGGTCAACTTATACACAACGATAATCAAATGTGTGTGATTCACAATAGCTTTCAGCGAGACAGAACTGACACTTACATATATTTATATATATTATCTATACATATATTATAATATATTACCCTAAGCAATCAGTGTCAACAAAGTAGAGCAAAACTGAAAGATAAATGAATTAAATGTTTTTCATGCGAGCTGCTACAGTTTGCAGAAAGAGATCTCAAAAAACAGTTGTGAAAGTGTACTTACAGCTGGTAGAACTAGAAAACTTCTTAAGAAATGAGCCAAAGCGATTTAATAGGATGGATGACTTATATGATGTTATGGCAGTAGTATATTAATTTGAAAACAGAACATTAATGACGTTCATATCCAGCACATGGAGACGAGTTTGAAAAGGGTCCGTCTGTACGCTCTAGAAGGAATTGTTTGTCTTGTAGGCGGGCAGCGATGGAGGAAAATCCTTTTTCCAGGCGTGAGTTTCTTCAGAAGTCCCAAAGTTCATCACCAAACAAAGAGAAGGGGTGGAGGCCAGCTTCATGACCCCCAGGAGGGTGGGGTCAGGCCAGCTTCATGACCCCCGGGAAGGTGGGGTCAGGCTAGCTTCATGACCCCCGGGAAGGTGGGGTCAGGCCAGCTTCATGACCCCCGGGAAGGTGGGGTCAGGCCAGCTTCATGACCCCCAGGAAGGTGGGGTCAGGCCAGCTTCATGACCCCCGGGAAGGTGGGGTCAGGCCAGCTTCATGACCCCCGGGAAGGTGGGGTCAGGCCAGCTTCATGACCCCCAGGAGGGTGGGGTCAGGCCAGCTTCATGACCCCCAGGAGGGTGGGGTCAGGCCAGCTTCATGACCCCCAGGAAGGTGTTGGCCCCGCTGAGGGAGATGTTGGCTACAGGTAGAGGGATGAGCACCTCCAGGAGGTCGTCCACCTCCAGCCGCACGATGCCTGAGGAGGAGGAGGAGGAGGAGGAGCATCACAGGACTGTTAGGTGTTCATAGAAACACACACACACACACACACACACACACACACACACACACACACAGACACACACACACAGGACAGGAGGAGGAGAGAGGAGGACGACGACCAGAGGAGGAGGAGGAGGAGGACACAGGGGAGAGGGAGGAGGAGGACACGGGCGGGCGTGGCCGGGCTCACCCCCGGTCAAGCAGGTGTTGTAGGCGTTGGAGGCGTTCATCTGCTGGATGCAGCGGAACAGGACCACCTCCTGGGGCTCGTCCCCCACCACGTTGCTCTTCCTGCGGACCACCACGTGGCCCATGACGAAGGTCCTGTCCACGTAGTACACCTGGGCCTCCCGGGGACAACACAGTCGAGTCAGCACCAAGGGCCACGAGGGCTGGGGGCCGCCGACCCCCCGAGACCGGCTGGTCCGGGGGGTCCCCGAGACCGGCTGGTCTCACTCATTACTCGAGAGCTTCCTCTACGCACTCTTCGATAGGGAAGCGTGACTCCGTAGAGCTCTGCCGGTGTCTGCGCTCTCGTCAGAGCCCATCAAGCCAAATGCAGAAATGCTACCTTACGTGTTTTGTAGCTATTTGATCTGTAGACCATTTGCCTCTATGAAACGATGGTCCCTCTACAGAATCACGTTATTTTACACCATTACTCACCCCATGTACATTGTAAGTATATTTTGACACTGTATTATATTATAACATCCTTATTTGAGATTTCCCGGGTACAGTATGTGGATTTTCGCTAATTTGACAGGGAGCAGACTTATGGTGCGTTTTATTATCCATCCGTCTCGGAGGTCCGAGGACGTTGCCTAGCGACACGCATGAACACACCCTTTTTCCTCGGACGGCGAACTTGCTTGCTCGGATGAACTTACGCCTCATGCCCTCTGCATCCGTCCGTCGACTGATCTCCATTGACTTTGAATGGGGACGGACGCGCAATGCATTGTGGGTCCGTGCGCTCCGTTGGAGCCTTCGGCGCCGTCAAAAAGTTGAAAATTTTTCAACTTTTTCGGCAGCGACGGATCCGTCATCCAATTAGATCGCGTACACAAATGTAAGCACTGTGACACTACTCGGGCTCTGCGACCCTGGAATCCGTCAGCCACGCCTTCCCACGTCCTTTGACGGACGGTGCAGTGGGCACGAGGCGTCAGAGGAGGCCGAGCAAGGATTCCGAGACAGAATTCAAGATGGCTGCGCCCGGGGTGACTTGAAGTATGAACTGTTTTCATTGTGCTTGGACCGCTTTGGTGGTTTAAATGGCAATTTCAATCACTCGTATTACTGCAATACCTTACTGTGTCCGTATCTCTGCCTATGGCCTATAGCCTACTTATTTTGGAGCGCCTGGTGCTCTGCCAATGCTACCGCGACAACAGCTTTCCGGGTGGCGTCCATGTTTTCCTCCAACGACCGAGCAAAACATAATAAAACGATTGAAGTGTGGGCGTGACGTCACATCCGAGGTCCGAGTCGGTTCGCAGAGAATACTAGAACGCACCAATAGGCAGAACACCGGCGCTCCTCGATCCATGCTTCTTCTTTTAATTCAAACCTACAAACACACGGCCTGCCCGGCAGCGCCGCCCTGTGGACAGATATGGTCATGGCATCTGGGAAACCCACCTGGCTGTACACGAAGTAGAAGCCCTCCACCCTGACCACGATCTGGTTGTCCTCCAGCTCCAGAGCCGACCCTCGTCTCAGCCCCGCCTGCCAGGGGATGGCGGTGTGCAGCACTGTGGCAAACTCTGAGGCGGAGGAAGGACGTGAGCTCAGAGACAAGGGGAGACTCCCAGAGCTCCGCCCCCCGGATCACACTCAGGTACGCTCCATGAGGAAACCCTCTCAGATGTTCGTTCCGTACGTTTGGATGATATTTTATTTGTAAACATGAGTAGACCATAGACCAGGGGCCACCAGCCTCTCTGAACCTGAGCGCTACTTCAAGGTTCTGAGGAATACGAAGTTTGATACAAACTTCCTGAATAACAAAGATCTTTACCTTTTTTACCTTTTTTTTTTGTTTACCTTTAATAATAAATATAGATTCACAGATACACTGTCAATAACTTATCATACATCCTTAACCTAATTTAATATTGTCATTGCCATCAAATCAACATCAATGCAAGTGTTGATTCAGTAGGTATGCAACCAGTAGAATGGATTCGTATTAACTGTGTTTATCCCTTCCTGGCGATCTACTGTGGTTTAATACATGTCCTACTGTGGATGACAGGAGGAACAGGGCTTTAAAGGTCCCCTATTATACCACCAGGTGTCAGGGTGATTAGCCGTTTTGAAAATCTGCCTCTAGTGACATCACAAGTGGGCGCGTCCACCTAGATGTGTGAGGGATAGATGAGCAAGGTTTGCTACAGTCCACTGGATAGGCTAATAGACTGATCTATCCGGCACACATCTAGGTGGACACGCCCACTTGTGATGGCAGAAGAGAGCGATTTTCAAAACGGCTTGTAACGGCTAATCACACTCCGACAATATGGGCCCCTCGAGGATCATAAGAAGAGAAAGACGAACCCAAACCAGCAAACCCAGTAAAGAGGCCTGTCTGGTCAAACAACATGGCGGACTGGGTGGCGGTACCTTTCTGAAACATGTTCTTGCTGCTGTCGGCCATTATCTGGAGGCACGGCTGAGAGATGGGCTCTGAAGGTCAGGAGGGTCAGGGGAGACAGGACATCGTCATTGTGAATTTAACGGTTACATAAAGTTCTAAGTTCTAAGTGTGAATGAATACACTTCACTTATGCACTCCCTAGGATACAATTAGTATTGTATCCTAACTTTTACATTAAGCAGACGCTTTTAGACAGAAGAGATAGCTAGGGTAAGATGCTACACAATGCAAACAAGTACTATTTGAAGTGCCAGGAAATACAACAGAAAATAAGTGTGGAAGAGGCAGGGGAGAGGGGGTGGGGGTAGGGGGAGGCCATACAGAGTCCAGGTGAACTCTGAACCAGTGAGCGAGTCTTGAGTCTCTTGTGGTATGCTTCTGTGTGTGCGTGCGTGCGTGCGTGCGTGCGTGCGTGTGTGTGTGTGTGCATGTCAAGATAAACAACTTCAATTTCCCATTCCTCGAACTGGTCAGTGAATGACTCATCTTTTTTTACATGAAAAATGATATGAAAGTTATATTTATATAGAAAGCAGCAAAAAGAGGAATTAAAAGTCACTATTTTATCCCATTGACGCATAGTAGAGAATAAACTGCATAACTAAATAACTGATACTGGGACAGTCGGACCAACAGTCCCAGTAGCAGTGGCTGGGACCAACAGTCCCAGTAGCAGTGGCTGGGACCAGCCCAGTAGCATTAGCTGGGACCAGCAGTCCCAGTAGCAGTGGCTGGGACCAGCCCAGTAGCATTAGCTGGGACCAGTAGTCCCAGTAGCAGTGGCTGGGACCAGCCCAGTAGCATTAGCTGGGACCAGCAGTCCCAGTAGCAGTGGCTGGGACCAGCCCAGTAGCATTAGCTGGGACCAGTAGTCCCAGTAGCAGTGGCTGGGACCAGCCCAGTAGCATTAGCTGGGACCAGCAGTCCCAGTAGCAGTGGCTGGGACCAGCCCAGTAGCATTAGCTGGGACCAGCAGTCCCAGTAGCAGTGGCTGGGACCAGCCCAGTAGCATTAGCTGGGACCAGCAGTCCCAGTAGCAGTGGCTGGGACCAGCCCAGTAGCATTAGCTGGGACCAACAGTCCCAGTAGCAGTGGCTGGGACCAGCCCAGTAGCATTAGCTGGGACCAGCAGTCCCAGTAGCAGTGGCTGGGACCAGCCCAGTAGCAGTGGCTGGGACCAGCAGTCCCAGTAGCAGTGGCTGGGACCAGCCCAGTAGCATTAGCTGGGACCAGCAGTCCCAGTAGCAGTGGCTGGGACCAGCCCAGTAGCATTAGCTGGGACCAGCAGTCCCAGTAGCAGTGGCTGGGACCAGCCCAGTAGCATTAGCTGGGACCAGCAGTCCCAGTAGCAGTGGCTGGGACCAGCCCAGTAGCATTAGCTGGGACCAGCAGTCCCAGTAGCAGTGGCTGGGACCAGCCCAGTAGCATTAGCTGGGACCAGTAGTCCCAGTAGCAGTGGCTGGGACCAGCAGTCCCAGTAGCAGTGGCTGGGACCAGCCCAGTAGCATTAGCTGGGACCAGTAGTCCCAGTAGCATTAGCTGGGACCAGCAGTCCCAGTAGCAGTGGCTGGGACCAGCCCAGTAGCATTAGCTGGGACCAGCAGTCCCAGTAGCATTAGCTGGGACCAGTAGTCCCAGTAGCATTAGCTGGGACCAGTAGTCCCAGTAGCAGTGGCTGGGACCAGTAGTCCCAGTAGCATTAGCTGGGACCAGTAGTCCCAGTAGCAGTGGCTGGGACCAGCCCAGTAGCATTAGCTGGGACCAGTAGTCCCAGTAGCAGTGGCTGGGACCAGCCCAGTAGCAGTGGCTGGGACCAGTAGTCCCAGTAGCAGTGGCTGGGACCAGCAGTCCGCAGTCATTTGGTTGGAGATTAACTTCTCTGCCTGCAGACAGACATCTGGTGATCCCCGTAGCGTGTGGGGGGTAATGTACTGTGGGCTCACCTGACGCCGGGCCCCCAGAGGCCCCTCTCCTCTTTCTGGGTCCCGGGGCCACAGCCTCAGGCCGCCCCGCCTGCTCTGGGCCCCCCCGCCTGCTGCTCATCTGCTCCAAGGTCTGGACACAAAGAACCAGTCGGTCTAATTGGTCTGAAGAACTCTAACAGAGCCCAGATAACCAGTCGGTCACTCTGACGGGTCTGCTCTCATAGAGCCCAGTCAACCATCAGTCAGTCAGTCCCACAGGTCTTCATGCTCTAACAGAGCCCAGACAACCAGTCAGTCAGTCCCACAGGTCTTCATGCTCTCACAGAGCCCAGACAACCAGTCAGTCAGTCCCACAGGTCTTCATGCTCTCACAGAGCCCAGACAACCAGTCAGTCCCACAGGTCTTCATGCTCTCACAGAGCCCAGACAACCAGTCAGTCAGTCCCACAGGTCTTCATGCTCTCACAGAGCCCAGACAACCAGTCAGTCAGTCCCACAGGTCTTCATGCTCTCACAGAGCCCAGTCAACCATCAGTTAGTCCCACAGGTCTTCATGCTCTAACAGAGCCCAGACAACCAGTCAGTCCCACAGGTCTTCATGCTCTAACAGAGCCCAGTCAACCATCAGTCAGTCCCACAGGTCTTCATGCTCTCACAGAGCCCAGTCAACCATCAGTCAGTCCCACAGGTCTTCATGCTCTCAGAGCCCAGACCCTCTACCCTCACCTGGGTCGTGTGCGAGCCCTCCTGCTGCTCTTCCCTCCTGCGACAGAGCTCCGACCTGAGGGCATCCACGTCGGCCCTGAGGGCCAGCAGCTGGCTCAGGGACAGCGCCGAGAGGGAGGCGGCGGCGGCGGCCAGCAGCACCAGCAGCAGCATGGGCCAGGACGGCCTCCGGTCGGAGGCTCTCCCCCCAGCCCCCGGTCCATCCTTCACTCCCATGGCAGACGCTCCGGACACAGCGGCCTCACGCTGGGAGCATCGCGGCTCTCTTCTGGCCAGTGGCTGTGTTCTCGCCTCCAATTCAGTCTTCCATCTCACTCCTTCAGTTTCGTTTAGTGCCTGGCTGTTCTCACATCCCCTCTGCAGGGCGACTGCTCCTTTCCAGCGGCCGCGTGCTCTGAATGTGGTTTCCCCTCTGCATATCGTTCCGGTGTCAGGCCCTCATTCCTCTGCTCTGCTCTACCAGATAGGGCCTGGTTTGTACAACCGAGGCCCCTCCCATTTGTTAATCTTTGGTGGAGCACAAGAAACAGTGCAGTGAAATGTGATGAGATGTGTTGGCAGGACGCCCATTAACATTATTTAAGTGTTTGAACAGGAAGTTAGAGCATGTAGCACTTCATGTGGCAATAAAACATCCCCGTCTGTTCTCGAGAACCCAAAAACAAGTGAGCCTAGAACTCCCAAACTATTCATAACATTCATTCCGGCCAAAAACACAATCAAGATGGGAATTGAATGTATTAATTTATTGCGTCACTGTACAGTAAATAGAAACTGGAAATGTGTGCTTAGAAAAGCAGAGCTGTTGAAATTCTGCCAAAATAGAAAAGCATCAAGTGTGGTGAAAGGTGAAAAAAAAAAAAAGAAATACCAACTCCCTGGGACTTGTAACTCATCCTCACAGTCCTTTGTGGTGTATTGCTCGAGCTCAACTGCAACGGACGGTGTTTAGACTGGGAGTGTCGACGTCAACTCTGCACATGATGGGACCCCAACCCTGGAACACTACCGCAGCATGAATCACTACTCCCCCAAAGTAAAAGTTAAAAGCAAAGTAAAAGTAAAAGCAGTGGTCTGTGAGAAAACCAAACCAGAAGTTCACTGCAGGTGATTTCTACTCCCACGTCTGTTGCAGTCTGTACAACGGCAGAACAGGCAACGTAACTAGAAAATGTTATGATTACACACAGAATACAGGACACAGAGTCGCTGTCGATGGCTTAAGAAGGTGCCAGAACGCTCCGTTGTGAATAAAATCCACACAGGATCAAAAAAGGAAACGGAAATCTATTAGACGACATTCTAGACCGCAGCGGTGGGGGTCCTACCGGGGGCACATCCAGTGTGAGCCGGCCCCCTGCGGTGATCGCCCTGTGGGTGGGGAGTTACTCTGCGCTTGAGAGGGCCGAGCTGAGTCGATAGAGCGCAACAGAAGGCTTCACGGCACAGTGCTCAGCACACAGGGGGGCGGGGCATAGACCAGGGGGGCGGGGCATAGACCAGGGGGGTGGGGCAGAGAACAGCGAGCTGCTTCCTCTAACCTCGCTCCACTTCTTGGAAGACGTTCCAGGAAGTAAGGTAATGAGCTTTAATGACCTTGTTAATGTCCACCGAGCGAGAGACGCCAGTGTGAGCCGGACCTGGAGGGGTGAGAGAGCTCCACCATAAACCAGAGATCAACAGATGATTATGAGTTGATAAAGGAGAGTATTGGGAGGGAAACCAGACACATCAAACTCCCCAGTTATTGGTATTTAATAAGCCTGTAAAACCACATTTGTAATAATGGGAAGGGTAACTTTTTCTTTTTTTCTTCACTTCATAAAACATAATTCCATATCAAATATGATCTCAGATTGTTTTTAAACCCTTTACCATGATACACGAACCCAACTTAACGAAGATATTGGACACACAATTCCCAGCATGCGCGCGCTGCTGTAAGGATCATTTGGGGTGTTTTTTCATAACTTCTGCCTGCATGCCTCTGAGCAGGGCATGGACAGAACCGCTTTAAACCGCTTTGACTCTCTGGAATAATCATCAAAACAAACAAAGCAACATCTGCTCTGAGCACTGCAGACGTGTCAGGGAGTCATCGCAGGCGTCATTCGTCGAGGTCTTTAATTCATGCATTCACAGGCGTACAGTTCAGGGGGTTGGTGAGACCGGTTGGCGCCGCCTTCTGCATAAAAACCATGGACTAAGACCGGATGTCACATGACACGATTCAGGGTCGACGGCCAGGGCGGGAAAAGACGAAATAAAAACCGACAGCTCAGGAAAAAAGACATTAAAAAGGTACATTCCGTCGGGTCAGGTGACCCGGCCCCTCTGGTTAGATGATGGTGACGCTGGCCGTGGACTGCACGCCCTCCTCGTGGGCGTGGCTCTTCAGCAGCTCCCTGATGAACTGCTCCAGCGCGGGGAAGTAGCCGTGGCACTGCCAGGTGTCGTTGTGCGTGCCCTCGGGGAAGATGGCGAGCCGTTTAGTCCGGGCAGGCGACAGCTCGTACAGCTGCTTCATCATGAGCGGTGGGATGAGCTGGTCCGACAGCCCCGACACGAACAGCGAGGGCATGCGGCACTGCGTGATCTGCCGGTACGACAGGAACTGGTTGCGGTAGCAGCACAGCGGCAGCAGCCGCATGGGCAGGAAGGAGAAGAGCGTGGCCGCCATGTGGGGGATGCTGAGGAAGGTGTTCTCCACGATGGTGGCCGCCACGCGGTGGGGGTTGAGCGAGGCCAGGTGCACCGCCACGGCTCCGCCCAGCGAGCGGCCGAACAGCACCACCTTGGTCTTGTCCAGGTCGGGCCGCGTCATGACGTAGTCCAGCGTGGCCTGGGCGTCCAGGTACAGCCCCTTCTCGCCCGGCTCCCCGTCGCTCTTGCCGTAGCCGCGGTAGTCCACCAGCACCACGTTGGCCTTCAGGTTCACCAGCATCAGCAGCGCGTTGGGCACCCGGTGCCCGATGTTGCCCGCGTTGCCGTGGAAATACAGGATGGTGGGGGGGGAGATGGAGGAGGAGGAGGGGCCGTCCGCCCCCCCGGCGGCGGGCCCGGACAGCGAGTCCCCCCCGGTGTAGCGCAGCAGGATGAGGTTGAGCTTGACGCCGTCCTTGGTGCGGATGTAGACGCTCTCGTGGGGGATTCCGGAGGGCATGGGGACGTAGAGGCGCGAGGACGACGGCTGCTCGGGGAAGTACAGCAGCACGTCCTGGAACTTGTAGAGGATCCCGGCCACCGAGGCCAGGATGAGGGCCAGCAGGAAGAAGCCCCCGTACAGGTGATAGGACAGGATGAGGGCCAGCAAGGAGACCCGGCAGGCGGCCCACGACCAGGAGGCCAGCGCCAGGGCCGAGCGCTCCAGGGAGCCACACAGCCTCCAGGGCTTCTCCATCACTGCACTCTGGGTCGATCTCACACACACTGGGGACAGAGACACGCCAGATAAAACACCAGATAGAACGCCAGAGAGAACGCCAGAGAGAACGCCAGAGAGAACGCCAGAGAGAACGCCAGAGAGAACGCCAGATAGAACGCCAGATAGAACGCCAGATAGAACGCCGGCCTCAGCCAGGACTGTTCTGCAGTCAGTCTATTGATGGCTTGGAACAGAAGGAACCACGAGCCCACTGGTTCCTTTAAGGCCGTTTAAAGGTCGTACCAGCGATGTTGGGTGACATCTCTTCTGTTGGTATTCGAAGCGAGATCTTAAAACAGACACGAGCCCGCTCGGCCCTCCCTTTGTGTCTCATGCATCCAGTAAAACCGATCATGACGCAGCGCAAAACCGCACAACACCCACCCCTTGTCGATGGTTGGTTGGAACACTATTTACTTTGGTTTCGAGTGATTGGTACTTGGTAGTACCATTTGTTTTTGTGTACGGTCTCGGAGCACAGGCTGCCTACAGAGACGTGTTTTCTTGACGGCCTGCTTATGGGTAGTGACGTTACGGTTTGCGTCGAGGCATCGGGGCGCGTGTCGAGTACCTTGGCTCCTCCCCCCAGCGGAGCTCCGTATCGAGTAGGATTCACACAGGCGGAATGACGTAGCGCGTGACGTTCCAGGATTCATCTCGGGCTGTTCTGCGATATGGGTTCACAATTGGCACATCATTTACAAAAAGAAGACACTACCCAGTTCCAAGATCCCTTTAATGGCTACTGAATTAATGACACTCATTCTCAGTCATCATGCAGTTTTATTATTACAATTAATAGTAGGCTACCCGGGATGACTTAAAATCTTTGTCAAATGATTTATTTTCTACGATGAGCTTGGGATATATTTATGAACGGCACCCTCACACGTATCACTGAAATGACTTTAATTCTCAAATGTTTTGATGTTGTACGAAGCAAACATCACATCATCACAGGAAACTCTTCCTTTCATCATAATTTCATTCACCACTAGGTGTCCCTAGCGTACTCATTTGAAGCTTCGAGGCCGAGCCACTTTGGTGGTTCATCTGGCTGCGAGGCTTTGACGTTTCATGAGGCATCATCTCGGCACAACTACTTATGGGGCGGGCAGCTAGCGGATCGTGAGGAAAGATCAGATGAATATGATAATTTATGTTTCGGCCTAGAATCACTGATACAACCTTTAATACGCCTCCTGACTAAAACAATTACAATTAGGGCATTTAGCAGACACAAAGCGACTTACATCGGTTAATACACACATTGACACACCGACGGCAGAGTCAACCATGCAAGGCAACAGCCAGCTCATCAGGAGCAGTTAGAGTTAAGTGTCTTCCTCAGGGACACATCAACACTCGGAGGAGCTAGGAGGAGCTGGGGGTCGAACTAGCAACCTTTCGGTTACAAGACAACTGCTCTACCTCCTGAGCTAAGCCGACAAAACGTTTTTTCTGCTTATGAAAGTGATACACGGTTTACAGAACGTTTACGGTAAATGACTCCTCAGTTCTGTCTGATCCCTTCCCTTGTTCCAATGAAAACACTGGATGGTCCAACTACTCCCACGTCAGATAACTGCAGCGGTCCTATTGTTCCTCGAATCCTACTCTACACTAACCAAGTGGCCAGACGTATTTTCATCATGATACTGCCCCCTAGTGTAGGATGAGCGAATCTACGTGATGAGCTGCTTCACATGCACTGGACATTATGGTAATATGAATATATCTTGGGGGTCAATTTCAAAAGGTTTACCGTAGTAACGCCGGTAAACGTGCCGAAGTTACAAACCACACCTGCGCCTCGAATGGTGTGATAAGTGCAGTAAGTAACACAACTTGGCATTAGACCCCGGGGAGGGGGCGAGGTTAGGGGACGACTTCAATATGGCCCTATTCCTAATGTGAACATTGGGATTACTTTCAGAGGAGTTTATTAATTTCTCTGGTGGTAGACCAACGCCGAGCAGGAAGGGCGGATCTGCTCCTCCAGGTGCGGTCACACTGGTCAACTCGCACTGGGATATCACGGCCCCCCGGAGGCTCGCGGAGCGGCTCACACTGCCCCCCGTGCAGCGTCTCACCTGGCCGCCGCCGCCCCCCCCACCCCCACCCCCACCCGCGGGGGTAGGTTAAGCCTCTCCCGGGGGGGGGGGGGGGGGTCGGTGTTACGCCCGGATCGGCATAGATCACAAGAACACCCTCCCACCCAGCTCGGTGGTCCTTGCTCTGACAGAACAAGACCCCCGCCCGGCCGCGTAACGCAGAGCCCGCCGCTGGCTGAGCGACGCGTCGCCCTGTTTGGAGGCTAACACCCTTAGCTCCCATGCTAGCCCCGTTCCGGTATCTAGAGTCAACCTCTCACCGCCGACTCACCCTCTCACCGCCGCTGCTCCGGCTGTCTGGGAGAGTCGATCGGCGATGGCCGCATGGTATCTTCTGTTTTACACCGAGGAGTGACGGAGCTACAATCAGACCGACTCGGGGACTTTCATCAGAAACCGGTGCAGCTAGCCACTAAGCTAATCACCGTCATCAGTGTGCTCCCGTGAGAAGGTCCGGGTGGATCCGGGAAGAACGAATGGTTCCGCTTAGAGAATATGAGATGAAAAATTACAGTCAGCAATTATGAACTGAAATGTGGAATTATATTGGTGAAAATATGTACTCACACATAATCTACCATGCATTTGTTTTATAAAGCAGAATACCAAGTATAAGTGCACAGTTTTTAAGCGTTTTGCACCAACCGTCCACTAGATGCTGCTATTGCGCCATTCGTAGTTTAATTTGAACTGAAGTATGAACTATATAATGAAGACCAGAAGAAACCACAGGCAGGATGCCGTCTACCTGTTCATCAACCAAATACACTGAAATATCCAACTTCAAAAGTATTTTTTTCTTTCAGATATGGCTCGAAAAAGAAGAGAAACAACAAAAAATTCAGATAATAAAAATTATCAATCAATCAATCTACACGCACACACACACACACAAACAGACACACACAATGCTCATCATATTCAGGCCTCACTCGAAGGCCTGGCAAAGAGAAGTGACAGAAATAAAGGCGAAAATGGATAATCATGCAATTGCTGCAGACGATGTGTGCATTGAGCTTCATCACGTCAGCAGAATGCATGGCGCTGTCTCTATTTCTCAGCCTGCTCCGCTCCAGTGTGACCTTGGAGAAGAGACGGATTAGGTGCAGTTCAAAGCTGTTTCCCACTCAGTGCGGTCCTTCATCTGGACTGATTCGATTCTGGGAGGACCAAGCAGTCAGGATCCAAACCCTTCATGATGAGTGTGTGTCTGTGTGTGTTTGTGTGTGTGTCTGTGTGTGTTTGTGTGTGTGCTCATGTGTGTGTGTGTTTGTGCACGTGTTTGCGTGCGTGAGTGTTCCTGTGTGTGTGTGTGTGTGTGTGTGTGTGTGTGTGCCCATGTGATTGGGTGTGAGTGCGTGCGTGTGTGCTTGTGTGCGTGAGTGCGTGCGTGCGTGTGTGCGCGTGTGTGTGTGTGAGAGCTGGGACTCACACACATTCCGCAGCTCTTTTTAATGAATGCGAAAGCTAACATAGTTACTTGAAATTTGCATAAATTAATCTATAACTAATTAAAGAATATAGCCAGCGTGTGAAACCCCAGGCAGTCAGAACAGGCCGGTCAGATCTCACGGCTGCTTGCGTTGCTCGGCAGTCAGCAGCTAAACTCATATCCTGACTGGCGCCGTGTGGCTGTACCATCTGATGCTCACAGCCGCAGTGGATAGAGCAGGAAATAACTGAGAGGGACTGGCTCTGTGCTCGGGTTGGCTGTTAGTGTGGCAGGGAGGTGACCGAGACCACAAGACCCCTGACCCCGCGGCCCTGTGAAGCGACCGCTAACCCACCCTGCACAGGGAATAGGAGTGTTCGAAAGAACCCTATGTTCTGAAGAACCGTATGTTCTAAAGATCTGCAGTGTTCTAAAGATCTGTAGTGTTCTGAGCCGTAGTGTTCTGAGCCGTGGTGTTCTGAGCCGTAGTGTTCTGAGCCGTGGTGTTCTGAAGAGCCGTGGTGTTCTGAAGAGCTGTAGTGTTCTGAGCCGTGGTGTTCTGAGCCGTAGTGTTCTGAGCCGTATTGTTCTGAAGAGCCGTGGTGTTCTGAACAGCCGTGCGCGGTGTGGTAGGGTTTACTACGCCATCAGACCAATCACAAAGCCTGTCCTTCACCTCACGCATCTCTGCTCAGCCAATGGGCTCCCGGTGAAACGGGGTCAGGGAGGGTCCGCCCTGCGACGCCCAGACCGTAGATTCCCGTGGGTTACATAAGAGCTTCAGGTGGGATAGATATAGCCCCCCAGGCCCCCTGAAGCCCTCCGTCGGTACACATCATGTCGCAGGTCGCAGGACACCTCGGGTTTGTGGGTGAAACGTCGTCGCACACTCACAGCCACACACAGACCCGCACAGACACACAGACACACACAGACAAACAGACACACAGACACGCAAAGACATACACAGAAACACACAGACGCACACAGACACACAGAAACGCACAGACACACAGACACACATAGACACAAACAGACACACAGACACGCACAGACACGCACAGACAGACGAGCCACGGCGCTGCTCTGATCTGGACCACAGAGTTCTGTCACAAAGTGATGTGGTGTCCATGACGACGGTACAGTCCATCGGTTGCCGTTGGAGACGGAGCAGAGCACAGAGCCAGGGAGGACGGCGCCATGGCAACCCTTTAATGTTGAACATTAGGACAGGTCACTCAGAGGGGTCACAGGTCACTCAGAGGGGTCACAGGTTACTCAAAAGAGGTCACAGGTCACTCAAAAGGGGTAACAGGTCAATCAAAAGGGGTCACAGGTCACTCAAAAGGGTCACAGCTCACTCAAAAGGGGTCACAGGTCATTCAGAGGGGTCACAGGTCATTCAGAGCATACCTGAGGGTCACACAACACTAGTCTTTAATATCTGTTCTTAAGCTTTTCTCTCTGATTGAGTCTCGGGGATAAAGGTGGACCAGTCATCTGGGGCCAACCCACACACATGAGGGAAGTGAGCTCATGCCCTGATGGAGGAGAGGGTCATGTTCATCTGAGCTGAAGGCCCAACTGCCTTCCTGCCAGGAATAAATTGGCTGAAAGTTGCTGTAGGTCTCAGGCAGCAATTAGGAGGTCTCCTGTGGCCAGGAGCAGACTTTAACTAATAAAGGCTAATGAGCCTGCTTCCAGACCAACGGAGAGCTATCACTCCCTCTACCTGCAGACATGACAACGCTGTGTGTGTGTGTGTGTGTGTGTGTGTGTGTGTGTGTGTGTGTGTGTGTGTGTGTGTGTGTTATATATGAGTGTGTGTGTGTGTGTTTGTGTGTGTGTCTTTATATATGTGTGTGTGTGTGTGTGTGTGTGTGTTTTTGTGTGTGTGTTTGTGTGCGTGTGTTTGTGCGTGTGTCTTTATATATGTGTGTGTGTGTGTGTGTGTGTGTTGTGTGTGTGTGTGTGTGTGTGCGTATGTGTGTGTACGTGTGTGTGTGTGCGTGTGTGTGTCTGTTTTTGTGTGTGTGTTTGTGTGTGTGCGTGTGTTTGTGCGTGTGTCTTTATATATGTGTGTGTGTGTGTGCGTATGTGTGTGTGTGTGTGTGTGTGTGTTTTTGTGTGTGTGTGTGCGTGTGTGTGTGTGTGTGTGTTTGTGTGTTGATTACGGGCAGGTGGAGTCCATTGCTTGGTTACCTTTCCAAGGCGTTAAGGATATTTTAAGTGACAGTGATACTGAGCTACTTCTTTTGAAGCGAGAGTACAGAGACAGATTTCAGGGGACAGCCTTCCTCGCGTTGGCACCGCAGGCGAGTGGTTCAAACGTTCACACGTCAGAGCCCCGCAGCGCTGCGGATACATGAAGCCGTACTGACAGCTAAACCACCCAGCAACACCACTACCACTCAAGACATTATGGTGTCTGACAAGTTTACCTGGATGCTCCATGAATCACGTGTGTGGAGAGCATAGTGTACCCTCCTTGAAATGCATCCCATAATATGTCTTTGATGGATCCTCAGTGCAGTGTGCGTTAAGTGAGTGTAGTGAGCATGTGAGCGTGTGTCTCTCTGACAGGCTGATGAGCATGTTGGCAGTGTTCTACTGCTGGCAGCAGCACCAGTACCACCCTACACGTCGTGACCGCAGGTAACCATTTCCTCAAGTATGAATATTATATCATACCTCTTATTACTGTTTCACCCTTTCTCATCCTCATGGATCATTAAGTCGCCTCGTCAGTATCCTAATCATGTGGTGGACGTCTCTGATAGATTCCTGAGGAGGGCCACCTGTGTTTGATCTGTCCAGAGCCTGTCTCACACATGGGGGGGAGCAGGGGGTTCTCCCAGTGGTCATGCTGATAAGTAACAACCCATTTATCTGAATGGAATAATTGAGCAGAGTGTAATTGCTGTTCTGCATGTGTTCTGCCTGCTGCCCTGCGGGGCCCATCACATGAATTATAGAGGACTAAACAGGGCTCTGATCATTACACTGCACACACACACACACACACACACACACACACACACACACACACACACACACACACACACACACACACACACACACACACACACACACACACACACATTTTAATTCTTTATTTGAATCCACCAATCACATTACAAGAGACAGGATTCAAATATTTCAGAGATGAGATAGGTCTTTGTTCAAGGGTACAAAAAGCATCTCCTGCGCCACACTGCCAGACTGCCTATCACTGCTGATATGGAGCAGAACTTTGCTAATTGCTTAGATTTTCTGCTGAAGAGCCCTGCCAGCCTTAACCCACTGAAAACACGGTTGTGGACATGCCCCAAGCTGCCAAAAATAAACACTATTAGCTTGCATTGGTAGCCTAGATCCCTTAGTATTTCCAGAATGAGCTGGTATTTAACGATTTTATCATTGTAAGCAATTTCCATGTACAGGTCAAACACACAGCCTATCTCAAGTAAGAGCACTTCCCTTCTGTCTCTGTTTAAAAACACAACATCAGGGGTATTTGGGATGTTACACATCACATCAGTAGAGCTGTTAAACCATTCCGGCATGATGCGTGAATGTTTGTACATGGTCACATTTTCTAGAAATACTTCTTTAACATTGCTGGAAATCAGATCGACAAGTCGGTCATGGTGTGCAATATACAGTCCTTTGTACATGCACACACACATACACAAACACACACACACACACACACATACACACACACACACACACACACACACACACACACAGGCAGGCACACACACACGCACACACACACACAGGCAGGCACACACATGCACACACACACACACAAACACACACACACGCGCACACACACACACACACACGCACACAAAACAAACACATACATGCATGCACCCAGACACAGACACACGCACGCACACACAAACCCACATGCGCACATGCAAATAGCAGGATACATGCTGTAGCTTTTCCGTGTCAGACGATCCAGGCTGTAAGTGATTCTGAACGCAGCTCCAACTGATCACAGTTATTAAGTCTCTTAAACTCCTGCTTCCTTTGATGCAGAAGGAGAATCCATTAGCCTGTGTACCCGGGGCTTACCCTAAACACAACATCAGCCATTGTGTTTCAAGGGACTAAATGGAGAAAACATGGTTGGAAGAGAGTTCAGCATAATCACCGAAGATTCATCTGCCCAAGGTGTCGCCCATTCCATCCAACTGGAGCCTCGGTTTGGTTCTGTGGAAATAAGATATTGATGTTATTTGAATGCATCATCAAATATTATTGAAAGGCCATCTTTTAAATGAGTCAAATCCAAACTGAAGGGTTGTCAACTAGACACCACACACACACACACACACACACACACACACACACACACACACACACACACACACACACATAGACACACACACTGCTCCAATCAATCAGGAAGGCGCCTGGACCAGGACAAGGACTGAAGGGGCATATATCAGCCCATGTTTCTGAAGGAAACTCATCTGGTTGAGTGGATGGAGCTTTAATGCATGTACATCGTGTACAGTAACACCAGTATTGATTTCTGACCTTTATCAAACTTTTTACAGTTCACTCCTGCCAGCCAAGTTTAAGTTGGCTGTTGGCCAATCACGTGCTTACAAATCTCCACCTCCAGAGAATGATTAGACGAAACAAACAAAAGAAAGGGAAAGAAAGTGAAGGCCGGTTGCCCGAGAGCTGATCTGGGATCAGACCACATCCACCTGTCATCAATCAGACCTCAGATCAGACACCTGTCACCTGTCATCAACCAGACCTCAGATCAGACACCTGTCACCTGTCATCAACCAGACCTCAGATCAGACACCTGTCACCTGTCATCAACCAGACCTCAGATCAGACACCTGTCACCTGTCATCAATCAGACCTCAGATCAGACACCTGTCACCTGTCATCAATCAGTAACGCAACGGACGCTCCCTGGCTCCGACTGGTGGATATCGGTGGTATACGCCCTCCACCACCTCTCCCTCGGTCCGCCTGGCCTGAGGGTTTGGGACCGGGTTGCCACAACACACACACGCACACACGCACACACACACACACACACACACACACACACACACACACACACACACACACACACACACACACACACACACACACACACACACACACACACACACACACACACACACATAATAACATACACATGCTATCTCTCTCTCTCTTTGTGTTCACACACACAGCCGTAATGGAGGAACCGGGGGAGGGGGGAGAGCTGAGAGTGTCCGCTACACCGGTCAGAGGGGGACCTCGGTAAGTGATCTGAGCCGGGGGGTCGCGGCCCTTATGCTAATGGATGGTTGACAGCACCCTGAGAGTAGATAAATAAATAAACGACTGCGCATAAATAAAGGTGGATGTATCGTCACCCGGCGCCGCAGTGCAGCTGCGGTTCATACGCTCGCTTCGCACTAGAGGACTTAAAGCCTCCCAGGTCTCCGGCTTGTTTACAGCCTCACTGCCGCACCTCACCGTGACCTCCCCATGAACCCCAACGTGACCCCCACCGT
>NW_027641249.1:27500-37500 GCF_949987615.1 Pollachius pollachius
CAGTCTCTCTCTCTCTCTCTCTCCCTCTCTCACTTTCTCTCTCTCTCACACACACACAAACAGAAACACACACCCACGCACACACACTCTCTCACATTCCCTCTCTCTCCTCCTCCATTGTTCCACACATGCACAGGTACACACATGCACACACACACAAGTGCACAACATTGAGCACTAATGCCCTCGCCCTCACACCTGTCCCTGCAGGTGTCTGAGGGTGTGAACACAGCTCTCTGCAGCGCCAGACATACCTGGGTGTTGATTGGCCACTTCTCAGGGGCTGCTCCGAGTCAGGCATCCAGTCGGGCCCAATCACAGCCCAGATACAGAGGAGATTGTCCCGTCCTCCTGAACTTCCCCCCTGGTCCCAGTTTGACCAACAGGACTGGGAGGTGGAGGACGATAATACAGATGATTCAAATACCGTAGAATAGAAATACCAGGCACATGAGGAAGAATAGGAGAGGTTTGTCCATCTCTGTGGAGTGTGTGGAGGACGGCTGGCCTCAGCAGCCTCCCCTGGTCCGAGTCCGACTGCCTGGCCACTGGGACGGGGCCGCACAGGTTAGCCCAGCCGTCGTGCTAAGGGATGACCTGCTGAGTGGCCTGGAGCTTGTTACAATCTCTCAGTGGTCTCTTGACACATGATAAGGTGTTCTCTGAAACAGCTCCATAGTGACGTGCGAAGGGTTGATAGGTGAAATTGTAGCATTGCGCAACACACACACAAACACACACACACACACACACACACACAAATGGATACAAACACACACACACACACATGCAAGCCCACAACACACTCAAAAACGCATACAAATACACACCCAAACGCACGCAAGCAGGCACACACACTCACACGCAAACACACACAAGCAGGTGAGCCCCCCCCCCCCCCACCAGGGCATCCAAGTGCACGCCACTCCATGCACCTACTCCGTGCACACCCCTCGTGCACGGCGCTGCACCACCTCAGGTGTGCGAGGCGGTGGCAGCTGAGTAGCGGCGGCTGCAACGCCACCGACGGCGCAGCAGCTGTCGTCCATCGCACCGGCCGCGCCAGGGAGCCGCGCGCACCTCGCCTCAGCACCAGATCACAGCCGTCGCCATGACAATGGCGCGGGAGAACCAAGGTCAACCCCCCCCCAGGTGAAGGGGGAGGACAGCCACACATTCCTGGACGGCGCTGTGGTGGTTCTGTGTGGGATGCTGTTGGATCTCTGGCACGGCGAGTCCTAGACCTTAATCACCACCTGTAGTCATGAGCTTACCCTCACCCCGCTAAAGCACAACTGCCCCTGGTTCTCGAACCGCACCACACGTGCCCTGTCTGACGCGGCTTAAGTTCAGCCGGCTCAGCGTCTGAGACTGTCTGAGAACGGCGGTCTTAAAGCATCGATCGCCAGTCTCAGGGGAGCGCTGGTCGAAGGCTTTAGGTGAACCGGGCTGACGACAATACATTGATTTACTGGACACAGCTACGCATGGAACGACATACGTAGATACATCGATACATACGTAAATACATGTGTGCCTTCATGCGTCGATACATCTATACATTCGTCAATACATGCGTAGATACATCCATACATATGTAGATACATGCGTACCTTCATAAGTAGATTTACCCATGCATACGTAGATAAATGTGTACCTTCATACATAGATACATCCATCCATACGTAGATTAATGTGTAGCTACGTCAATATATACGTAGATACATATGTACGTTCATACGTAGATAGTCACGTACAAAAGTTGATGCATACGTACATACCTAGATACATACTTGAGTACGTGGATACATACAAATGTAAATATGTAGATACGTATGTACATATTTATAAAAACATACGTATGTATGTACGTACATACTTACATATGTATGAATGTACATATGTAAGTAGGTATGTATGTACGTGAATGTATGTACCTGCGTAACTTCCTGTCACTGTTGACTAGGCAGATGTTTCTTCTAAATGGACGCTAAAACCTTTGCTTACATTTGCTGGTTTATTGAATTCCAGTTCATCTGAAAATGTGTCTTGTTTCACAATAATTTAGTCTGGTTTTCAAGATTCTGTCATACATATTGATGAATATTTATATCTCAGCCACACAGACTCAATATCAAGATGGCAACACGATTCAACAACACTTCCAAACTACAGGACGGCTGTTTGACTGGCAGCCGTGTGTTCTTGTGAAGCGAGGGCCTGCAGTGAGGGCCCCCCACTGAGGGCCTGCAGTGAGGGCCCCCCACTGAGGGCCTGCAGTGAGGGCCCCCACAGCAGGCCCTCACTGGGGGGGCCCTCACAGGGCCCAGTGGTGGAGGACAGGGCCCCTGCCTGTCCCCGATGGACACTGTTGTTCTCTGACACTAACTGGTCGGGACGTTGTTTCAAGCAGCCAGCGAATACCGCACATTAATAACGAATGATTTATTCTCGTTGGTCTTCTTATATTCGCTTTTTGGCCCCAGATTTATTGAGTTGTGACTAAATGAACAGTTCTAGCAGGCGTAGGTTTGTGTTTATTGTATCCACAAAAGGATGTGTTCGTACCGTATGCACACAGTCTATTCCCATTCAAATCCTCCTGTCTGCAGCATCACTAAGCTGACAATCATTTAGCAGCTCCTCAAACACCGCCTGTTAACCACGGGCTTTTCCCCTTTATCTCTCGCTCTCTCTCTCTCTCTCCATCTTTCTTTCTCTCTCTCCATCTCTATCCGTCTCTCTCTCTCTCTTTCACAGATGCACACACACACACACACGCACACACACACACACACACACACACACACACACACACACACACGCACACACACAGCGGTACAGTAGAGAACACAGCCTGTATCCAGGGACCTGATTGCCCGACCGGGGTTGTTCCCGGTCCTAGACCAACAGCCGAGCGATAAGGCCCAGCAGGTGGGCGGGAGCAGGCGTCAGGCGGCCGGCCTCTCTGTGTGCTCTGCTTGTTTACCCCATTATTCAATAAGACCTCAGCTCTGCTCCGGTGTCGCCTCCCCCTATTCACCGGACAGGTGGACCTGAGGAACACACACACCTGTACACACACGCAGCTGTACGCACACACACCTGTACACACACACACAGCTGTACGCACACACACACGTGTACACACACACACAGCTGTACGCACACACACACACACTCCTGCAAGTACACACACACACCTGCACGCACACACACATGCACACACCTGCACGTACGTGCACATGCTCGCTCCAGCACGTACGTGCGCACACGCATAGACCTGCACGCATGCACAAAAGCACTCACACACCTGCAAGCATGTGCATATACACACACACCTGCACGCACACACACACTTACACATACGCGTACACACACACTCCTGAATGCATGCACACAAACGCTTACACAAAAACACCTGCACGCTCGCGCATGTATGCACACACACCCACCCACCCACCCACGCAGGCACACAAATACACACAAACACACATTTTATTTGGTTTATTGCCTTGCATAATTTCTTTAATTTTACACATTAATTTTATCTGTCAAGAACTTTTAGGCAGGCTGTCTGAAAAAAATCGAAATAAATGAATATGATCATTATAATTAATTAATTATTATAACCAGGTCTATAAGTGTTAGTGTGTTGGGTATTTACAGAGGTCACACCGGTTGAGGGTTGAGTAATCGGACACTGCAGACCTCCGAGAGGACTTCCGCCGGGCCGGAGCCAAAAGGAGGATGTTGCAATAGTAACGGCGATCGACCCCGCGATGATGAGGAGGACGGAGAGCAGCGGCTAACGCCATCAGCACCTTTGTTTGTCAGCGTGTGTGTTTGTGTATGTGTGTGTTTTTGTGTGTGTGTGCGTGTGCTTTGGGCTGTTAGTGCGTGGGTGCGTGTGCGCGTGCGTGGTTACGTGCGTGTGTTTGTGTGTGTGTGTGTGTGTGTGTGTGTGTGTGTGTGTGTGTGTGTGTGTGTGTGTGTGTGTGTGTGTGCAGGCTATAGGTAATAAGCTGCTCCGCCACTGCGCAACGATGGAGCTCTTGCAGCGATGGAGATGACGCAAACAAACCCAGCTCCCCGAAAAAGTGTTTCAAGACGAACATGGCGGCAGCTTAACCCCCGCGGTCCGAGATGACGACGGCCGAGAGGAGGAGAGATTCGCGGCATTCCTCACAGACACGAAGAAGACACCAGCGCAGCTGTGCGCCGCGGAAAGAGGTCGTTCCTTTCCTGTGAATCGACAGAAGCGACGGGCGGACGGCGGAGGACCGACAGCCACAGCCGCGAGACCGACGGGCAACAGCTGGTCTCCGCGAGACGCGACGCGAGGAGCAACCGGGAGGACGGGAGCGGAGAGCGGAGGAGAGCGGCGGAGAGGAGTAGCAGAGAGCGGCGGAGAGCGGCAGAGAGGAGCGGCATGCGGTCCTCGAGAAGGCGGTCTCCCCGCGGACAGCCATGGGGAGGAGCGGGGATGCGGCAGCGAGAAGCTTAATCTGCGCGTTAATTGGATCGGAGTAGCGTCGCGAGAGGATCGCCCTGGACCCGGCGGAGGACGGCAGCCCCCCGGCAGCCCCCCCAACACCGAGTCCCTCCCCCCCAGGTCCATGAGTATTGAGGCAGAGCAGGCTCCGCGCTGGAGGAGGCCCGGGCGTCCCGTTCCCCAGGTATGACGAGGGGCGCCTGGATGCGTCGGCAGACAGACGAAGGCTGCGCGTTCTCCGCGGCGCCGCGGGAGACCGAGCAGCCGTTCACGGAGTCGGAGCGCGCGCAGCGGTGGCGCCGCTCGCTGGCCTCGCTGCTCTTCATCACCGTGCTGCTCTCGGACCACCTGTGGTTCTGCGCCGAGGCCAAGTCCACGAGGACCCGGGACAAGCGCTCGGGCCATGAGGGGGGCTTTGACATCACGGACACGGGCGACGAGTACCCAAACTCCCACTCCCACCCCCACCTCCTCCAACCCCATCCCCCTTCACCCGACCCCTCCGGCCTCGCCGGAGAGGAAGATGCTATTTTTCTAGGGAATTCTACCAAACCTCTGCGGCGCACCGCGTGTCACCCCGACAGCCTGTCCAAAGACTGCCTGACGTCCACGGACGCGGCGGCCGCGTGCATGGGCCTCTCCCGCGGGGGCGCGCGGGGCACGCGACCCGCGGACGTGAACCTGAGCGATTTGTACCTTTCTTTTTGTAATTCCTACTCACTTTTGGATTTGTTTTACGGGGTCCCGAGTCCCGGAGAGCAGAACTGCACCCTGGATGTGGCCGCGGGGGCGGGCTGCGAAGGCTGCGTGGAGGCGTACCGCGAACTGGACCGGCGCGCGGAGGAGGACTACCGCGAGTTCGAGCTGCTGGTTGACAAATACGAGACGGATGCCTACTCGGTTAGCACGTGCATGGACGAATGTAAGGTAAGACTGTACTCACGCACGCGCGCCTGCGCACACACACGCACACGCATACACACACACACACAAACACACACAGTCACACACGCACAAGCAAACGCACGCACACACACACACACACACACACTCTCTATGAAATTATGCAAGACCATACTACTGAGGCCGACACAAACAAAATCAAACACACACACACACACACACACACACACACACACACACACACACTCACACACACTCACACACACTCTATGCGATTGGGGGGGATTTGCAATTGTCCCAGCACCCTTAGCTCATCACATTAGGTGTATCAGATTAAGGCGTTAAGCCGGACCGGGGGCCGAGGTGGACGTTAGACAGCGGGACCACCGGAGTGATGAGAGGCTCATGGGTTTGAGGAGGTTGGAACCAGCGTGTCTGGGGTTGGTCAGTCCTGGCTTGGTTAGTCCTGGCTTGGTTAGTCCTGGCTTGGTTAGTCCTGGCTTGGTTAGTCCTGGCTTGGTTAGTCCTGGTTTGAGTGGGTTTAGTACCGAGGTTAC
Source organism: Pollachius pollachius (assembly GCF_949987615.1). Classification (NCBI taxonomy): domain Eukaryota; kingdom Metazoa; phylum Chordata; class Actinopteri; order Gadiformes; family Gadidae; genus Pollachius; species Pollachius pollachius. Next base: position 33,456 of record NW_027641249.1, read on the forward strand.
TGGAAGAAAGCTCCAGTAACCGCATTTCATGCACGCACACATGCACACGCACACACACGCACACGCACACACACACGCGCGCGCTGAACGCATACAGGTCACGTGCGTCACACGGTATGAGCTGTGTCGTCGAGGGTTCTGGTATGGTGAGGATCTGGACTGGAGAGACTCAGGACTCACTGGTTCAGAGTTCACCTGGCGCTGCATAGTACCCCTTCTCCTCCCTCACTCTCCTGAAATCACCCCTCTTACACGCTTATTGTGTGTTGTACGTCCTCGCACCTAAAAACAGTACTTAGCATGGCGTAGCATCTTACCCTAGCTACCTCTGTTGTCTACGGGGAATGGGTTAACCTAGTGATAGTTAGTGCTTGGCACTTGGTTCTATGAACGTCCTTATTGTACCCACAGAGGTATGTTGTTGTTTCTCTTTTCGCTGGAAAATTGACTTATTGTAAGTTGCTTTGGATAAAAGTGTCTGCCAATCGCCCTGGATCTAAATGTAATTGCGAGAGAAAGAAACGTGTTGAGTTGGTTCTGCACAGCGTGCCAGGAGGCACCGGCTGCTCTCCATGGTGCTGGAGTCAGCCTGGAGTCAGCCTGGCTGACCTGGAGAGAGCCTGGAGTCAGCCTGGCTGACCTGGAGAGAGCCTGGAGTCAGCCTGGCTGACCTGAAATCAGCCTGGAGTCAGCCTGGCTGACCTGGGGACAGCCTGGAGTCAGCCTGGCTGACCTGGAGAGAGCCTGGAGTCAGCCTGGCTTACCTGGGGACAGCCTGGAGTCAGCCTGGCTGACCTGGAGAGAGCCTGGAGTCAGCCTGGCTGACCTGGGGACAGCCTGGAGTCAGCCTGGCTGACCTGGAAAGAGCCTGGAGTCAGCCTGGCTGACCTGGAGTCAGCCTGGCTGACCTGGGGACAGCCTGGAGTCAGCCTGGCTGACCTGGAGAGAGCCTGGAGTCAGCCTGGCTGACCTGGGGACAGTATGGCTGACCTGGGGACAGAATGGAGTCAGCCTGGCTGACCTGGGGACAGCCTGGAGTCAGCCTGGCCGACCTGGGGACAGTATGGCTGACCTGGGGACAGCCTGGAGTCAGCCTGGCCGACCTGGGGACAGGCTGGCTGACCTGGGGACAGCCTGGAGTCAGCCTGGCCGACCTGGGGACAGGCTGGCTGACCTGGGGAGAGCCTGGAGTCAGCCTGGCTGACCTGGGGACAGGCTGGCTGACCTGGGGAGAGCCTGGCTGAGGTTAATGATGTCAGATTCATGGCTGAACAACATTAACGTGAGGCTTGAATTAAACATTTTCGTTACATTTATTTGAATGTCTCTTATGTAAATATCTTGTCTCCCCCCGCCCCCCCCCCGCACACACACACACACACACACACACACACACACACACACACACACACACACACACGGCAGCAGAGGGGGGGGGGAGAGGGCAAGAGTCCAGCATGAGAGGAGTGCGCAGCAGAGTGCACGGGGAGCGCACGTGACCTCTCCCCTGGTGACGGTGCAGGTGGAGGCGCGGTCAATACGAACCCTGCTCCCTGGTGGGGGTCATGGGGTCGTGGGGTCGTGGGGTCGTGGGGTCGTGGGGTCGTGGGGTCGTGGGGTCATGTGTGTGTGTGTGTTGTGTGCGTTAGCGACCTTCCTTTAACACATGCACCCTTTCTGACTCTGAGCGTGTGTGTGTGTCTGCTCCTCAGGCTCGCGCGTGTGCTCCGCTCCGCTAGTGTAGCGCGGCGCGGCGTAGCCTGGTAGCGTCAGCGCTATCTGAATGGCTAATCGGATTCCGAGCGGGCGTGACCTCTGTGGGAGCACGGCCCTCCGGCTCTGGATCGCAAACCATCGCTCCTCCAGAAGCGCTCTGCAGGAAGCGGGGAAACCAGGGGAGGGGGAAGGACATAAAAAAACACAGGCCGACTCTGAACATCATCATAACTCTGCTCAGCGGCGTAGTTCCTCCGGTTCCCCCCCGCCCCACACACACACACACCTGCTCATTTATTACCTCCCTCCACATTTTGGTTCCCTGTCCTCCTGAATTATTTACACCCACCGGCCAGGCCTCTGTTGGGGGGGCAGACTGTAGGATCTCTGTTCAGAGAACAGAAGTCAGTAAGTGCTGAGTGGGGGAGATTTGGAGAGGACAGGGGGTCATACTGGGGGAGGGGGGGGCAGGTAGCCTTCGTACCCCACCCCAAGAGACCAGCGTCAATACAAATACACGTTGGCAGTCTAAAGAATACGCTCACACAAACACACACCCAGCGGTGCACAGGACCGAGCCAGCACCAGGTGCATGTGGGCACCATGTACACGCGCACCCACGCACAAACATGCACACACAAGCACAAACGCACGTTTGTGCGGACACACACACACACGCACACTGGCACACGTACACTGTGGCCAATGGAAGCACGGAGACGCTGAGACGGACGGTGCACTGTGTCACCGCCCGCCGCCCGGGCCTGGCTGACTCTTCCGGTGTAATTTAATTTTCGCTCCCATAATTCTCTGCTCCTCTGGTGGCTCCGTCTCCAAGGCCCGCTCTGTCTCAACATGTTGGCCATCTCCTCTCCTCTCCTCTCCTCTCCTCTCCTCTCCTCTCCTCTCTTCTCTTCTCCTCTCCTCTCCATTAGCCTCTCTCCTATCCCTATCCCTCTACCTATCTCTCCTCTATTCCCCCCTCCTCTCACCATCTTCTTCATGTCCCTGCTCTTTTCTGCTCCTCTCTTCTCCTCTATGCTGTCTCTCTTGTCCTCTCTCTGCCCCTCTCTGCTCCTCTCTGCTCCTCAGCGGCGGGCTGGGACTGAACATTCTCCAGAGTTGGGCCCTGTCTGTCACTGAATCCTCTCAGCTCAGATCCCTCAGGCTTCTCTTAAGGGCCCTGCTCCCCCATCCCTCCCTCCACCTCTCCCTCACTTGCTGGTTCTTACTCTCACACTCTCTCTCCCGTTCACTCGCTGTTATCTACCTCCTTGCTGTGTCTACCTCTCTCTCTACCTCCCTTTCTGTCCCTCTATCACTCTGTGTCTCTTTCACTTTCCTTTTCTCTCTAGCTCTCAGATTCTCTCTCTGGCTCTCCCTCTTCCTCTCTCTCCCTCCCTCCCTCCCTCTCTCCCCCTCCCTCTATCTCCCTCTCTCTCCCTCCCTCCCTCCCTCCCACCCTCCTCTCTCTGGTCCTGGGGAGCTGTTGAGGGCGGTTTGTTTTGCTGGAGAGATAGATGCTGATATTGGGTTCAAATCCCGTTCTTCTTTTCAATGACAGACCTGTCCTCTCCCTCTCTCCCTCCCTCTCTCCCCCTGGTCTCCCCCCTCCCTCCCTCCCTCTCGCCCCCTGGTCTCCCCCCTCTCTCCCTCCCTCTCTATCTCAAAACAGTTTTTTTCTAGACCCTTATAAATAAATATTGTATTTATTTATTAAGCTATTGAACTTACATTTACATCATGTTTTTTTGTTGATGTTTCTCCAACACATCTTTCCATGGATTCTGCTCATTAATGAATGCAGTATTTTAATAGCGGCCCATGCATATTGTAATTAAGTGAGTCTCCAGAATTTAAATCCCTGTTCCTACCGAAGCGCCGTCGGGCCCTTTCAGCCCCAACAGGTGTGGAGCGCAGACACAAAGAGGCCTTTCAGCCCGGCCCTGAATGGGCCCCCAGCGCGTCCCCTGGGGCCACATGCCACCCCATTATACCCTGCTGCCACGCGCCACTTTACCCCTGGACTCAATCCGGGCCCCGATGCTTCCCGGGCCCTCTGAGGGCCAGGGACCCCCCGAGCCAGCTCTGGTCCTCCCCAGACGCCCCATAAGGCGGACGGGAGCGGAGGGCTGGAGACACCCCCATGATGTCCCCTTCATCCCCGCCGCCCCACCAGACACAGAGAGGCCTGCACCCCCCCGCCTCAGTCAGTCCTCCTTTCTCCCCCTTTGTCAATACCTCCCCCCATCGTGACTCTCTCTGTCTCCCTCACACTCGCCGTGCTCTCGCTCTCTCTCTCTCTCGCTCTCTCTCTTTGTGCTAGGGT
>NW_027641248.1:10000-15254 GCF_949987615.1 Pollachius pollachius
CTCCAATTCCTGGGTAGGGATAGAGTGAGTGTGGGCCTATGGGGGAAGCTGGAAACACACATCCCCGAGTTGAGGCTCCTGTTCCTGGGTAGGGATGGAGTGTGTGTGTGTGTGTGTGTGTGTGTGTGTGTGTGTGTGGTGTGTGTGTGTGTGTGTGTGTGTGTGTGTGTGTGTGTGTGTGTGTGTGTGTGTGTGTGTGTGTGTGTGTGTGTGGGTATGGGTCTACAGGGGGAGATGGAAACACTTATCCCAGAGCTGGGCCTCCAATTCCTGGGTAGGGATAGAGTGAGTGTGGGCCTATGGGGGGAAGCTGGAAACACACATCCCCGAGTTGAGGCTCCTATTCCTGGGTAGGGATGGAGGTATTTTGTGTGTGGGGACTATAGGGGGAAGCTGGAAACACACACACACACCAGTGCTGAGCCTCCTATTCCTGGGTAGAGACAGAGGACTTGTGTGTTTGGGCCCATAGGGGGAAGCTGGAAACACTCAATCCCAGAGCTGAGCCTCCTATTCCTGGGTAGAGATAGGGGTGTTGTGTGTGTGTGGGGGGCCTATAGGGGAAGCTGGAAACACACACACCAGAGCTGAGCCTCCTTTTCCTGGGTAGAAATAGAGGTATTTTGTGTGTGGGGACTATAGGGGGAAGCTGGAAACACACACACACACCAGTGCTGAGCCTCCTATTCCTGGGTAGAAGACAGAGGACTTGTGTGTTTGGGCTATAGGGGGAAGCTGGAAACACTCCTCCCAGAGCTGAGCCTCCTATTCCTGGGTAGAGATAGAGGTGTTGTGTGTGTGGGGGGGGCCTATAGGGGGAAGCTGGAAACACACACACCAGAGCTGAGCCTCTTTTCCTGGGTAGAAATAGAGGTATTTTGTGTGTGGGGACTATAGGGGGAAGCTGGAAACACACACACCAGAGCTGAGCCTCCTTTTCCTGGGTAGAAATAGAGGTATTTTGTGTGTGGGGACTATAGGGGGAAGCTGGAAACACACACACACCAGTGCTGAGCCTCCTATTCCTGGTAGAGACAGAGACTTGTGTGTTTGGGCCCATAGGGGGAAGCTGGAAACACTCATCCCAGAGCTGAGCCTCCTATTCCTGGGTAGAGATAGAGGTGTTTGTGTGTGGTGTGTGTGTGGGGGCCTATAGGGGGAAGCTGGAAACACACACACCAGAGCTGAGCCTCCTTTTCCTGGGTAGAAATAGAGGTATTTTGTGTGTGGGGACTATAGGGGGAAGCTGGAAACACACACAACAGTGCTGAGCCTCCTATTCCTGGGTAGAGACAGAGGACTTGTGTGTGTGTGGGCCTATAGGGGGAAGCTGGAAACACTCATCCCAGAGCTGAGCCTCCTATTCCTGGGTAGAGATAGAGGTGTTGTGTGTGTGGGGGCCTGTAGGGGGAAGCTGGAAACACACACACCAGAGCTGAGCCTCCTATTCCTGGTAGAGATAGAGGTGTTGTGTGTGTGTGTGTGTGTGTGGTGTGTGTGTGTGTGTGTGTGTGTGTGTGTGTGTGTGTGTGTGTGTGTGTGGTGTGTGTGTGTGTGTGTGTGTGGGCTCCCATGGCAAGGGAGGGACAGAGAGCATGTGGGATTGGTGCTGAGACCTGATTTCTTATTGTTATTCCTCTTATTCTTATTGTTATTCTTCTTTGTATTGTTACTCTTATTGTTATTCTTCTTATTCTTATTCTTATTATTATTCTTATTATTATTATTATTATTATTATTCTTATTATTATTATTCTTATTATTATTCTAATTATTATTCTTATTATTAACTATTATTATTATTATAAATTGTTAAACAAGAAATTTCACAGTCCGCTCACTGTGGATTCCTTGGCTTCGTTTGAAAAAACCAAGCGTTTTTTTTCTAAGTCATTTTTCTGCTAGACTCCCATGGGTTCGTTTTAGACTACCAGGGATGGTAATATAGGGTTAGCAGGGGTCTCGAAAATAAGAAATTTCACAGTCCGCTCACTGTGAATTTATGGGCTTCGCCTGGTACCGTTTTGTGGGCCTGTTTTGCAGGACAGTGGTCGTTTGACATATAAGAAAGGTGGCCCCTGGTCTGGAAGTCTTCCTGAGGCTCCAGAGGAGCGGGACCCCGTGGCGTCTAAGGCCGATTCGGGTCCCCTGGTCGGACTGAGTGGTGCCGTTGGTGGACCCCCGGTCTGGAGGTCTTCTGAGGCTCCAGAGGAGCAGGACCACGTGGCGTCTAAGGCCGAAACGGGTCCCCTGGTCGGACTGAGTGGTGCCGTTGGTGACCCCCGTCTGGAGGTCTTCCTGAGGCTCCAGAGGAGCAGGACCACGTGGCGTCTAAGGCCGAAACGGGTCCCCTGGTCGGACTGAGTGGTGCAGTTGGTGGTCCACGGTCTGGAGGTCTTCCTGAGGCTCCAGAGGAGCGGGACCACGTGGCGTCTAAGGCCGACACGGGTCCCCTACTCGGCCCGAGTGGTGCAGTTGGTGGTCCACGGTCTGGAGGTCTTCCTGAGGCTCCAGAGGGAGCGGGACCACGTGGCGTCTAAGGCCGAAACGGGTCCCCTACTCGGCCCGAGTGGTGCAGTTGGTGGTCCACGGTCTGGAGGTCTTCCTGAGGCTCCAGAGGAGCGGGACCACGTGGCGTCTAAGGCCGAAACGGGTCCCCTACTCGGCCCGAGTGGTGCAGTTGGTGGTCCACGGTCTGGAGGTCTTCCTGAGGCTCCAGAGGAGCGGGACCACTTGCCGTCTAAGTCCGAAACGGGTCCCCCATTCGGCCTAAGTGGTGCAGTTGTCGGCCCCCTGTCTGGGGTCTTCCTGAGGCTCCAGAGGAGCGGGACCACTCAGAGTCTGAGGCCGAAACGGGTCCCCTTCTCGGCCAAAGTGGGGCAGTTAGTGGCCCCCTGTCTGGAGGTCTTCCTGAGGCTCCAGAGCAGCGGGTCCACTCAGAGTCTGAGGCCGAAACGGGTCCCCTTCTCGGCCTAAGTGGGGCAGTTGGTGGCCCCAGGTCTGGAGGTCTTCCTGCGGCTCCAGAGGAGCGGGACCACGCAGAGTCTGAGGCCGAAACGGGTCCCCTACTCGGCCTAAGTGGTGCAGTTGGTGGCCCCCTGTCTGGGGGTCTTCCTGAGGCTCCAGAGGAGCGGGACCACTCAGAGTCTGAGGCCGAAACGGGTCCCCTTCTCGGCCTAAGTGGGGCAGTTAGTTGCCCCCTGTCTGGAGGTCTTCCTGAGGCTCCAGAGCAGCGGGTCCACTCAGAGTCTGAGGCCGAAACGGGTCCCCTTCTCGGCCTAAGTGGGGCAGTTGGTGGCCCCAGGTCTGGAGGTCTTCCTGCGGCTCCAGAGGAGCGGGACCACGCAGAGTCTGAGGCCGAAACGGGTCCCTTACTCGGCCCTAAGTGGGGCAGTGGGTGGCCCCCTGTCTGGAGGTCTTCCTGATGCTCCAGAGGAGCGGGACCACGCAGAGTCTGAGGCCGAAACGGGTCCCCTACTCGGCCTAAGTGGGGCAGTTGGTGGCCCCCTGTCTGGAGGTCTTCCTGATGCTCCAGAGGAGCGGGACCACTCGAGTCTGAGTCCGAAACGGGTCCCCTATTCGGCCTAAGTGGTGCAGTTGGTGGCCCCCTGTCTGGAGGTCTTCCTGAGGCTCCAGAGCAGCGGGTCCACTCAGAGTCTTGGCCGAAACGGGTCCCCTTCTCGGCCTAAGTGGGGCAGTTGGTGGGCCCCCAGGTCTGGAGGTCTTCCTGAGGCTCCAGAGGAGCGGGACCACGCAGAGTCTGAGGCCGAAACGGGTCCCCTATTCGGGCCTAAGTGGGGCAGTCGGTGGCCCCCTGTCTGGGGGTCTTCCTGCAGCTCCAGAGGAGCGGGACCACGCAGAGTCTGAGTCCGAAAACGGGTCCCCTATTCGGCCTAAGTGGTGCAGTTGGTGGCCCCCTGTCTGGAGGTCTTCCTGAGGCTCCAGAGCAGCGGGTCCACTCAGAGTCTGAGGTCCGATATGGGTCCCCTACTCGGACTGAGTTGTGCAGTGAGTCGGTGTGAGCCTGGAGGAATGAAAATCCAAAGGCGTTATTTTTCTAAGTTCTTTTTTTGCTAGACTCCCATGGGTTCGTTTTAGACTACCATGGGTTGTGTTTAGAATCCCATGGGTTCATTTTAGACTCCCATGGGTTCGTTTTAGACTACCAGGATGGTAATATATACCAGGGGTGTCGAAAATAAGAAGTTTCACAGTCCGCTCACTGTGGATTTATGGGCTTCGCCTGATACCGTTTTGTGGGCCTGTTTTGCAGGACAGTGGTTGTTTGGCATATAGGAAAGGTGGCCCCTGGCCCTGGAGGTCTTCCTGAGGCTCCAGAGGAGCGGGACCACGTGGCGTCTAAGGCCGAAAGGTGTCCCCTGGTCGGACTGAGTGGTTGCCGTTGGTGGCCCCCGGTCTGGAGGTCTTCCTGAGGCTCCAGAGGAGCGGGACCACGTGGCGTCTAAGGCCGAAACGGGTCCCCTACTCGGCCCAAGTGGTGCAGTTGGTGGCCCCTGGTCTGGGGGTCTCTAGAACCATCCAGGGGTGCGGGACCACTTGGCGTCTAAGTCCGAAACGGGTCCCCTACTCGGCCCATGTGGTGCAGTTAGTGGGCCCCCTGTCTGGAGGTCTTCCTGAGGCTCCAGAGGAGCGGGTCCACTCAGAGTCTGAGGCCGAAACGGGTCCCCTACTCGGCCTGAGTGGTGCAGTTGGTGGCCCCCCTGTCTGGAGGTCTTCTTGAGGCTCCAGAGGAGCGGGTCCACTCAGAGTCTGAGGCCGAAACGGGTCCCCTACTCGGCCTAAGTGGTGCAGTTGGTGGCCCCCTGTCTGGGGGTCCTTGGTGAGGCTCCAGAGGAGCGGGTCCACTCAGAGTCTGAGGCCGAAACGGGTCCCCTACTCGGCCTAAGTGGTGCAGTAAGCGGCCCCCTGTCTGGAGGTCTTCCTGAGGCTCCAGAGGAGCGGGACCACTCAGTGTCTGAGGCCGAAACGGGTCCCCTACTCGGCCTGAGTGGTGCAGTTGGTGGCCCCCTGTCTGGAGGTCTTCTTGAGGCTCCAGAGGAGCGGGTCCACTCAGAGTCTGAGGCCGAAACGGGTCCCCTACTCGGCCTAAGTGGTGCAGTTGGTGGCCCCCTGTCTGGGGTCTTGGTGAGGCTCCAGAGGAGCGGGGTCCACTCAGAGTCTGAGGCCGAAACGGGTCCCCTACTCGGCCTAAGTGGTGCAGTAAGCGGGCCCCCTGTCTGGAGGTCTTCCTGAG
>NW_027641247.1:0-80382 GCF_949987615.1 Pollachius pollachius
AGCATAATAACACGTTTGAATTGAAAGAAACAGAAATATTCACATGTCAAGTTTTTATGTGTGCAAAATGCTTTTCAGAGCGAGAGAAGCACTTTTTGACCAACAATGTGACTCTGACCTTTCAATTTTGATATTGCTCAAAACTAATGGAATTCACTCCCAAATGGTGGTTTATGCTTAAATAACCCTTTTGTAAGCATAATAACACGTTTCCATTGAAAGAAACAGAAATATTCACATGTCAAGTTTTTATGCGTGCAAAATGCTTTTCAGAGCGAGAGAAGCACTTTTGACCAACAATGTGATTTTTACCTTACAATGTTGATATTGCTCAAAACTAATGGAATTCACTCCCAAATGGTGGTTTATGCTTAAATAACCCTTTTGTAAGCATAATAACACGTTTCCATTGAAAGAAACAGAAATATTCACATGTCAAGTTTTTATGCGTGCAAAATGCTTTTCAGAGCGAGAGAAGCACTTTTTGACCAACAATGTGATTCTGACCTTACAATGTTGATATTGCTCAAAACGAATGGAATTCACTCCCAAATGGTGGTTTATGCTTAAATAACCCTTTTGTATCATAATAACACGTTTGAATTTAAAGGAACAGAAATATTCACTTGTCAAGTTTTTATGCGTGCAAAATGCTTTTCAGAGCGAGAGAAGCACTTTTTGACCAACAATGTGATTTTTACTTTACAATGTTGATATTGCTCAAAACTAATGGAATTCACTCCCAAATGGTGGTTTATGCTTAAATAACCCTTTTGTAAGCATAATAACACGTTTGAATTGAAAGAAACAGAAATATTCACATGTCAAGTTTTTATGTGTGCAAAATGCTTTCAGAGCGAGAGAAGCACTTTTTGACCAACAATGTGACTCTGACCTTTCAATTTTGATATTGCTCAAAACTAATGGAATTCACTCCCAAATGGTGGTTTATGCTTAAATAACCCTTTTGTAAGCATAATAACACGTTTCCATTGAAAGTAACAGAAATATTCACATGTCAAGTTTTTATGTGTGCAAAATGCTTTTCAGAGCGAGAGAAGCACTTTTTGACCAACAATGTGATTCTGACCTTTCAATTTTGATATTGCTCAAAACTAATGGAATTCACTCCCAAATGGTGGTTTATGCTTAAATAACCCTTTTGTAAGCATAATAACACGTTTCCATTGAAAGAAACAGAAATATTCACATGTCAAGTTTTTTATGCGTGCAAAATGCTTTTCAGAGCGAGAGAAGCACTTTTTGACCAACAATGTGATTTTTACCTTACAATGTTGATATTGCTCAAAACTAATGGAATTCACTCCCAAATGGTGGTTTATGCTTAAATAACCCTTTTGTAAGCATAATAACACGTTTCCATTGAAAGAAACAGAAATATTCACATGTCAAGTTTTTATGCGTGCAAAATGCTTTTCAGAGCGAGAGAAGCACTTTTTGACCAACAATGTGATTTTTACCTTACAATGTTGATATTGCTCAAAACTAATGGAATTCACTCCCAAATGGTGGTTTATGCTTAAATAACCCTTTTGTAAGCATAATAACACGTTTCCATTGAAAGAAACAGAAATATTCACATGTCAAGTTTTTATTCGTGCAAAATGCTTTTCAGAGCGAGAGAAGCACTTTTTGACCAACAATGTGACTCTGACCTTTCAATTTTGATATTGCTCAAAACTAATGGAATTCACTCCCAAATGGTGGTTTATGCTTAAATAACCCTTTTGTAAGCATAATAACACGTTTCCATTGAAAGAAACAGAAATATTCACATGTCAAGTTTTTATGCGTGCAAAATGCTTTTCAGAGCGAGAGAAGCACTTTTTGACCAACAATGTGATTCTGACCTTACAATGTTGATATTGCTCAAAACGAATGGAATTCACTCCCAAATGGTGGTTTATGCTTAAATAACCCTTTTGTATCATAATAACACGTTTGAATTTAAAGGAACAGAAATATTCACTTGTCAAGTTTTTATGCGTGCAAAATGCTTTTCAGAGCGAGAGAAGCACTTTTTGACCAACAATGTGATTTTTACCTTACAATGTTGATATTGCTCAAAACGAATGGAATTCACTCCCAAATGGTGGTTTATGCTTAAATAACCCTTTTGTAAGCATAATAACACGTTTCCATTGAAAGTAACAGAAATATTCACATGTCAAGTTTTTATGTGTGCAAAATGCTTTTCAGAGCGAGAGAAGCACTTTTTGACCAACAATGTGATTCTGACCTTTCAATTTTGATATTGCTCAAAACTAATGGAATTCACTCCCAAATGGTGGTTTATGCTTAAATAACCCTTTTGTAAGCATAATAACACGTTTCCATTGAAAGAAACAGAAATATTCACATGTCAAGTTTTTATGCGTGCAAAATGCTTTTCAGAGCGAGAGAAGCACTTTTTGACCAACAATGTGACTCTGACCTTTCAATTTTGATATTGCTCAAAACTAATGGAATTCACTCCCAAATGGTGGTTTATGCTTAAATAACCCTTTTGTAAGCATAATAACACGTTTCCATTGAAAGTAACAGAAATATTCACATGTCAAGTTTTTATGTGTGCAAAATGCTTTTCAGAGCGAGAGAAGCACTTTTTGACCAACAATGTGATTCTGACCTTTCAATGTTGATATTGCTCAAAACTAATGGAATTCACTCCCAAATGGTGGTTTATGCTTAAATAACCCTTTTGTAAGCATAATAACACGTTTCCATTGAAAGTAACAGAAATATTCACATGTCAAGTTTTTATGTGTGCAAAATGCTTTTCAGAGCGAGAGAAGCACTTTTTGACCAACAATGTGATTCTGACCTTTCAATTTTGATATTGCTCAAAACTAATGGAATTCACTCCCAAATGGTGGTTTATGCTTAAATAACCCTTTTGTAAGCATAATAACACGTTTCCATTGAAAGAAACAGAAATATTCACATGTCAAGTTTTTATGCGTGCAAAATGCTTTTCAGAGCGAGAGAAGCACTTTTTGACCAACAATGTGATTCTGACCTTACAATGTTGATATTGCTCAAAACGAATGGAATTCACTCCCAAATGGTGGTTTATGCTTAAATAACCCTTTTGTATCATAATAACACGTTTGAATTTAAAGGAACAGAAATATTCACTTGTCAAGTTTTTATGCGTGCAAAATGCTTTTCAGAGCGAGAGAAGCACTTTTTGACCAACAATGTGATTTTTACTTTACAATGTTGATATTGCTCAAAACTAATGGAATTCACTCCCAAATGGTGGTTTATGCTTAAATAACCCTTTTGTAAGCATAATAACACGTTTGAATTGAAAGAAACAGAAATATTCACATGTCAAGTTTTTATGTGTGCAAAATGCTTTTCAGAGCGAGAGAAGCACTTTTTGACCAACAATGTGACTCTGACCTTTCAATTTTGATATTGCTCAAAACTAATGGAATTCACTCCCAAATGGTGGTTTATGCTTAAATAACCCTTTTGTAAGCATAATAACACGTTTCCATTGAAAGTAACAGAAATATTCACATGTCAAGTTTTTATGTGTGCAAAATGCTTTTCAGAGCGAGAGAAGCACTTTTTGACCAACAATGTGATTCTGACCTTTCAATTTTGATATTGCTCAAAACTAATGGAATTCACTCCCAAATGGTGGTTTATGCTTAAATAACCCTTTTGTAAGCATAATAACACGTTTCCATTGAAAGAAACAGAAATATTCACATGTCAAGTTTTTATGCGTGCAAAATGCTTTTCAGAGCGAGAGAAGCACTTTTTGACCAACAATGTGATTTTTACCTTACAATGTTGATATTGCTCAAAACTAATGGAATTCACTCCCAAATGGTGGTTTATGCTTAAATAACCCTTTTGTAAGCATAATAACACGTTTCCATTGAAAGAAACAGAAATATTCACATGTCAAGTTTTTATGCGTGCAAAATGCTTTTCAGAGCGAGAGAAGCACTTTTTGACTAAAAATCACATTGTTGGTCAAAAAGTGCTTCTCTCGCTCTGAAAAGCATTTTGCACGCATAAAAACTTGACATGTGAAAATTTCTCAAAACTAATGGAATTCACTCCCAAATGGTGGTTTATGCTTAAATAACCCTTTTGTAAGCATAATAACACGTTTCCATTGAAAGAAACAGAAATATTCACATGTCAAGTTTTTATTCGTGCAAAATGCTTTTCAGAGCGAGAGAAGCACTTTTTGACCAACAATGTGACTCTGACCTTTCAATTTTGATATTGCTCAAAACTAATGGAATTCACTCCCAAATGGTGGTTTATGCTTAAATAACCCTTTTGTAAGCATAATAACACGTTTCCATTGAAAGAAACAGAAATATTCACATGTCAAGTTTTTATGCGTGCAAAATGCTTTTCAGAGCGAGAGAAGCACTTTTTGACCAACAATGTGATTCTGACCTTACAATGTTGATATTGCTCAAAACGAATGGAATTCACTCCCAAATGGTGGTTTATGCTTAAATAACCCTTTTGTATCATAATAACACGTTTGAATTTAAAGGAACAGAAATATTCACTTGTCAAGTTTTTATGCGTGCAAAATGCTTTTCAGAGCGAGAGAAGCACTTTTTGACCAACAATGTGATTTTTACCTTACAATGTTGATATTGCTCAAAACGAATGGAATTCACTCCCAAATGGTGGTTTATGCTTAAATAACCCTTTTGTAAGCATAATAACACGTTTCCATTGAAAGTAACAGAAATATTCACATGTCAAGTTTTTATGTGTGCAAAATGCTTTTCAGAGCGAGAGAAGCACTTTTTGACCAACAATGTGATTCTGACCTTTCAATTTTGATATTGCTCAAAACTAATGGAATTCACTCCCAAATGGTGGTTTATGCTTAAATAACCCTTTTGTAAGCATAATAACACGTTTCCATTGAAAGAAACAGAAATATTCACATGTCAAGTTTTTATGCGTGCAAAATGCTTTTCAGAGCGAGAGAAGCACTTTTTGACCAACAATGTGACTCTGACCTTTCAATTTTGATATTGCTCAAAACTAATGGAATTCACTCCCAAATGGTGGTTTATGCTTAAATAACCCTTTTGTAAGCATAATAACACGTTTCCATTGAAAGTAACAGAAATATTCACATGTCAAGTTTTTATGTGTGCAAAATGCTTTTCAGAGCGAGAGAAGCACTTTTTGACCAACAATGTGATTCTGACCTTTCAATTTTGATATTGCTCAAAACTAATGGAATTCACTCCCAAATGGTGGTTTATGCTTAAATAACCCTTTTGTAAGCATAATAACACGTTTCCATTGAAAGAAACAGAAATATTCACATGTCAAGTTTTTATGCGTGCAAAATGCTTTTCAGAGCGAGAGAAGCACTTTTTGACCAACAATGTGATTCTGACCTTTCAATTTTGATATTGCTCAAAACTAATGGAATTCACTCCCAAATGGTGGTTTATGCTTAAATAACCCTTTTGTAAGCATAATAACACGTTTCCATTGAAAGAAACAGAAATATTCACATGTCAAGTTTTTATGCGTGCAAAATGCTTTTCAGAGCGAGAGAAGCACTTTTTGACCAACAATGTGATTCTGACCTTACAATGTTGATATTGCTCAAAACGAATGGAATTCACTCCCAAATGGTGGTTTATGCTTAAATAACCCTTTTGTATCATAATAACACGTTTGAATTTAAAGGAACAGAAATATTCACTTGTCAAGTTTTTATGCGTGCAAAATGCTTTTCAGAGCGAGAGAAGCACTTTTTGACCAACAATGTGATTTTTACCTTACAATGTTGATATTGCTCAAAACTAATGGAATTCACTCCCAAATGGTGGTTTATGCTTAAATAACCCTTTTGTAAGCATAATAACACGTTTGAATTGAAAGAAACAGAAATATTCACATGTCAAGTTTTTATGTGTGCAAAATGCTTTTCAGAGCGAGAGAAGCACTTTTTGACCAACAATGTGATTTTTACCTTTCAATTTTGATATTGCTCAAAACTAATGGAATTCACTCCCAAATGGTGGTTTATGCTTAAATAACCCTTTTGTAAGCATAATAACACGTTTCCATTGAAAGAAACAGAAATATTCACATGTCAAGTTTTTATGCGTGCAAAATGCTTTTCAGAGCGAGAGAAGCACTTTTTGACCAACAATGTGACTCTGACCTTTCAATTTTGATATTGCTCAAAACTAATGGAATTCACTCCCAAATGGTGGTTTATGCTTAAATAACCCTTTTGTAAGCATAATAACACGTTTCCATTGAAAGTAACAGAAATATTCACATGTCAAGTTTTTATGTGTGCAAAATGCTTTTCAGAGCGAGAGAAGCACTTTTTGACCAACAATGTGATTCTGACCTTTCAATTTTGATATTGCTCAAAACGAATGGAATTCACTCCCAAATGGTGGTTTATGCTTAAATAACCCTTTTGTAAGCATAATAACACGTTTCCATTGAAAGAAACAGAAATATTCACATGTCAAGTTTTTATGCGTGCAAAATGCTTTTCAGAGCGAGAGAAGCACTTTTTGACCAACAATGTGATTTTTACCTTACAATGTTGATATTGCTCAAAACTAATGGAATTCACTCCCAAATGGTGGTTTATGCTTAAATAACCCTTTTGTAAGCATAATAACACGTTTCCATTGAAAGAAACAGAAATATTCACATGTCAAGTTTTTATGTGTGCAAAATGCTTTTCAGAGCGAGAGAAGCACTTTTTGACCAACAATGTGACTCTGACCTTTCAATTTTGATATTGCTCAAAACTAATGGAATTCACTCCCAAATGGTGGTTTATGCTTAAATAACCCTTTTGTAAGCATAATAACACGTTTCCATTGAAAGTAACAGAAATATTCACATGTCAAGTTTTTATGTGTGCAAAATGCTTTTCAGAGCGAGAGAAGCACTTTTTGACCAACAATGTGATTCTGACCTTTCAATTTTGATATTGCTCAAAACTAATGGAATTCACTCCCAAATGGTGGTTTATGCTTAAATAACCCTTTTGTAAGCATAATAACACGTTTCCATTGAAAGAAACAGAAATATTCACATGTCAAGTTTTTATGCGTGCAAAATGCTTTTCAGAGCGAGAGAAGCACTTTTTGACCAACAATGTGATTCTGACCTTACAATGTTGATACTGCTCAAAACGAATGGAATTCACTCCCAAATGGTGGTTTATGCTTAAATAACCCTTTTGTATCATAATAACACGTTTGAATTTAAAGGAACAGAAATATTCACTTGTCAAGTTTTTATGCGTGCAAAATGCTTTTCAGAGCGAGAGAAGCACTTTTTGACCAACAATGTGATTTTTACCTTACAATGTTGATATTGCTCAAAACTAATGGAATTCACTCCCAAATGTTGGTTTATGCTTAAATAACCCTTTTGTAAGCATAATAACACGTTTGAATTGAAAGAAACAGAAATATTCACATGTCAAGTTTTTATGTGTGCAAAATGCTTTTCAGAGCGAGAGAAGCACTTTTTGACCAACAATGTGATTTTTACCTTTCAATTTTGATATTGCTCAAAACTAATGGAATTCACTCCCAAATGGTGGTTTATGCTTAAATAACCCTTTTGTAAGCATAATAACACGTTTCCATTGAAAGAAACAGAAATATTCACATGTCAAGTTTTTATGCGTGCAAAATGCTTTTCAGAGCGAGAGAAGCACTTTTTGACCAACAATGTGACTCTGACCTTTCAATTTTGATATTGCTCAAAACTAATGGAATTCACTCCCAAATGGTGGTTTATGCTTAAATAACCCTTTTGTAAGCATAATAACACGTTTCCATTGAAAGTAACAGAAATATTCACATGTCAAGTTTTTGTGTGCAAAATGCTTTTCAGAGCGAGAGAAGCACTTTTTGACCAACAATGTGATTCTGACCTTACAATTTTGATATTGCTCAAAACTAATGGAATTCACTCCCAAATGGTGGTTTATGCTTAAATAACCCTTTTGTAAGCATAATAACACGTTTCCATTGAAAGAAACAGAAATATTCACATGTCAAGTTTTTATGCGTGCAAAATGCTTTTCAGAGCGAGAGAAGCACTTTTTGACCAACAATGTGATTTTTACCTTACAATGTTGATATTGCTCAAAACTAATGGAATTCACTCCCAAATGGTGGTTTATGCTTAAATAACCCTTTTGTAAGCATAATAACACGTTTCCATTGAAAGTAACAGAAATATTCACATGTCAAGTTTTTATGTGTGCAAAATGCTTTTCAGAGCGAGAGAAGCACTTTTTGACCAACAATGTGATTCTGACCTTTCAATTTTGATATTGCTCAAAACTAATGGAATTCACTCCCAAATGGTGGTTTATGCTTAAATAACCCTTTTGTAAGCATAATAACACGTTTCCATTGAAAGAAACAGAAATATTCACATGTCAAGTTTTTATGCGTGCAAAATGCTTTTCAGAGCGAGAGAAGCACTTTTTGACCAACAATGTGATTCTGACCTTACAATGTTGATATTGCTCAAAACGAATGGAATTCACTCCCAAATGGTGGTTTATGCTTAAATAACCCTTTTGTATCATAATAACACGTTTGAATTTAAAGGAACAGAAATATTCACTTGTCAAGTTTTTATGCGTGCAAAATGCTTTTCAGAGCGAGAGAAGCACTTTTTGACCAACAATGTGACTCTGACCTTTCAATTTTGATATTGCTCAAAACTAATGGAATTCACTCCCAAATGGTGGTTTATGCTTAAATAACCCTTTTGTAAGCATAATAACACGTTTCCATTGAAAGTAACAGAAATATTCACATGTCAAGTTTTTATGTGTGCAAAATGCTTTTCAGAGCGAGAGAAGCACTTTTTGACCAACAATGTGATTCTGACCTTTCAATTTTGATATTGCTCAAAACGAATGGAATTCACTCCCAAATGGTGGTTTATGCTTAAATAACCCTTTTGTAAGCATAATAACACGTTTCCATTGAAAGAAACAGAAATATTCACATGTCAAGTTTTTATGCGTGCAAAATGCTTTTCAGAGCGAGAGAAGCACTTTTTGACCAACAATGTGATTTTTACCTTACAATGTTGATATTGCTCAAAACTAATGGAATTCACTCCCAAATGGTGGTTTATGCTTAAATAACCCTTTTGTAAGCATAATAACACGTTTCCATTGAAAGTAACAGAAATATTCACATGTCAAGTTTTTATGTGTGCAAAATGCTTTTCAGAGCGAGAGAAGCACTTTTTGACCAACAATGTGATTCTGACCTTTCAATTTTGATATTGCTCAAAACTAATGGAATTCACTCCCAAATGGTGGTTTATGCTTAAATAACCCTTTTGTAAGCATAATAACACGTTTCCATTGAAAGAAACAGAAATATTCACATGTCAAGTTTTTATGCGTGCAAAATGCTTTTCAGAGCGAGAGAAGCACTTTTTGACCAACAATGTGATTCTGACCTTACAATGTTGATATTGCTCAAAACGAATGGAATTCACTCCCAAATGGTGGTTTATGCTTAAATAACCCTTTTGTATCATAATAACACGTTTGAATTTAAAGGAACAGAAATATTTACTTGTCAAGTTTTTATGCGTGCAAAATGCTTTTCAGAGCGAGAGAAGCACTTTTTGACCAACAATGTGACTCTGACCTTTCAATTTTGATATTGCTCAAAACTAATGGAATTCACTCCCAAATGGTGGTTTATGCTTAAATAACCCTTTTGTAAGCATAATAACACGTTTGAATTGAAAGAAACAGAAATATTCACATGTCAAGTTTTTATGTGTGCAAAATGCTTTTCAGAGCGAGAGAAGCACTTTTTGACCAACAATGTGACTCTGACCTTTCAATTTTGATATTGCTCAAAACTAATGGAATTCACTCCCAAATGGTGGTTTATGCTTAAATAACCCTTTTGTAAGCATAATAACACGTTTCCATTGAAAGTAACAGAAATATTCACATGTCAAGTTTTTATGTGTGCAAAATGCTTTTCAGAGCGAGAGAAGCACTTTTTGACCAACAATGTGATTCTGACCTTTCAATTTTGATATTGCTCAAAACTAATGGAATTCACTCCCAAATGGTGGTTTATGCTTAAATAACCCTTTTGTAAGCATAATAACACGTTTCCATTGAAAGAAACAGAAATATTCACATGTCAAGTTTTTATGCGTGCAAAATGCTTTTCAGAGCGAGAGAAGCACTTTTTGACCAACAATGTGATTTTTACCTTACAATGTTGATATTGCTCAAAACTAATGGAATTCACTCCCAAATGGTGGTTTATGCTTAAATAACCCTTTTGTAAGCATAATAACACGTTTCCATTGAAAGAAACAGAAATATTCACATGTCAAGTTTTTATGCGTGCAAAATGCTTTTCAGAGCGAGAGAAGCACTTTTTGACCAACAATGTGACTCTGACCTTTCAATTTTGATATTGCTCAAAACTAATGGAATTCACTCCCAAATGGTGGTTTATGCTTAAATAACCCTTTTGTAAGCATAATAACACGTTTCCATTGAAAGAAACAGAAATATTCACATGTCAAGTTTTTATGCGTGCAAAATGCTTTTCAGAGCGAGAGAAGCACTTTTTGACCAACAATGTGATTCTGACCTTACAATGTTGATATTGCTCAAAACGAATGGAATTCACTCCCAAATGGTGGTTTATGCTTAAATAACCCTTTTGTATCATAATAACACGTTTGAATTTAAAGGAACAGAAATATTCACTTGTCAAGTTTTTATGCGTGCAAAATGCTTTTCAGAGCGAGAGAAGCACTTTTTGACCAACAATGTGATTTTTACCTTACAATGTTGATATTGCTCAAAACGAATGGAATTCACTCCCAAATGGTGGTTTATGCTTAAATAACCCTTTTGTAAGCATAATAACACGTTTCCATTGAAAGTAACAGAAATATTCACATGTCAAGTTTTTATGTGTGCAAAATGCTTTTCAGAGCGAGAGAAGCACTTTTTGACCAACAATGTGATTCTGACCTTTCAATTTTGATATTGCTCAAAACTAATGGAATTCACTCCCAAATGGTGGTTTATGCTTAAATAACCCTTTTGTAAGCATAATAACACGTTTCCATTGAAAGAAACAGAAATATTCACATGTCAAGTTTTTATGCGTGCAAAATGCTTTTCAGAGCGAGAGAAGCACTTTTTGACCAACAATGTGACTCTGACCTTTCAATTTTGATATTGCTCAAAACTAATGGAATTCACTCCCAAATGGTGGTTTATGCTTAAATAATCCATTTGTAAGCATAATAACACGTTTCCATTGAAAGTAACAGAAATATTCACATGTCAAGTTTTTATGTGTGCAAAATGCTTTTCAGAGCGAGAGAAGCACTTTTTGACCAACAATGTGATTCTGACCTTTCAATTTTGATATTGCTCAAAACTAATGGAATTCACTCCCAAATGGTGGTTTATGCTTAAATAACCCTTTTGTAAGCATAATAACACGTTTCCATTGAAAGAAACAGAAATATTCACATGTCAAGTTTTTATGCGTGCAAAATGCTTTTCAGAGCGAGAGAAGCACTTTTTGTCCAACAATGTGATTCTGACCTTTCAATTTTGATATTGCTCAAAACTAATGGAATTCACTCCCAAATGGTGGTTTATGCTTAAATAACCCTTTTGTAAGCATAATAACACGTTTCCATTGAAAGAAACAGAAATATTCACATGTCAAGTTTTTATGCGTGCAAAATGCTTTTCAGAGCGAGAGAAGCACTTTTTGACCAACAATGTGATTCTGACCTTACAATGTTGATATTGCTCAAAACGAATGGAATTCACTCCCAAATGGTGGTTTATGCTTAAATAACCCTTTTGTATCATAATAACACGTTTGAATTTAAAGGAACAGAAATATTCACTTGTCAAGTTTTTATGCGTGCAAAATGCTTTTCAGAGCGAGAGAAGCACTTTTTGACCAACAATGTGACTCTGACCTTTCAATTTTGATATTGCTCAAAACTAATGGAATTCACTCCCAAATGGTGGTTTATGCTTAAATAACCCTTTTGTAAGCATAATAACACGTTTCCATTGAAAGTAACAGAAATATTCACATGTCAAGTTTTTATGTGTGCAAAATGCTTTTCAGAGCGAGAGAAGCACTTTTTGACCAACAATGTGATTCTGACCTTTCAATTTTGATATTGCTCAAAACGAATGGAATTCACTCCCAAATGGTGGTTTATGCTTAAATAACCCTTTTGTAAGCATAATAACACGTTTCCATTGAAAGAAACAGAAATATTCACATGTCAAGTTTTTATGCGTGCAAAATGCTTTTCAGAGCGAGAGAAGCACTTTTTGACCAACAATGTGATTTTTACCTTACAATGTTGATATTGCTCAAAACTAATGGAATTCACTCCCAAATGGTGGTTTATGCTTAAATAACCCTTTTGTAAGCATAATAACACGTTTCCATTGAAAGTAACAGAAATATTCACATGTCAAGTTTTTATGTGTGCAAAATGCTTTTCAGAGCGAGAGAAGCACTTTTTGACCAACAATGTGATTCTGACCTTTCAATTTTGATATTGCTCAAAACTAATGGAATTCACTCCCAAATGGTGGTTTATGCTTAAATAACCCTTTTGTAAGCATAATAACACGTTTCCATTGAAAGAAACAGAAATATTCACATGTCAAGTTTTTATGCGTGCAAAATGCTTTTCAGAGCGAGAGAAGCACTTTTTGACCAACAATGTGATTCTGACCTTACAATGTTGATATTGCTCAAAACGAATGGAATTCACTCCCAAATGGTGGTTTATGCTTAAATAACCCTTTTGTATCATAATAACACGTTTGAATTTAAAGGAACAGAAATATTTACTTGTCAAGTTTTTATGCGTGCAAAATGCTTTTCAGAGCGAGAGAAGCACTTTTTGACCAACAATGTGACTCTGACCTTTCAATTTTGATATTGCTCAAAACTAATGGAATTCACTCCCAAATGGTGGTTTATGCTTAAATAACCCTTTTGTAAGCATAATAACACGTTTGAATTGAAAGAAACAGAAATATTCACATGTCAAGTTTTTATGTGTGCAAAATGCTTTTCAGAGCGAGAGAAGCACTTTTTGACCAACAATGTGACTCTGACCTTTCAATTTTGATATTGCTCAAAACTAATGGAATTCACTCCCAAATGGTGGTTTATGCTTAAATAACCCTTTTGTAAGCATAATAACACGTTTCCATTGAAAGTAACAGAAATATTCACATGTCAAGTTTTTATGTGTGCAAAATGCTTTTCAGAGCGAGAGAAGCACTTTTTGACCAACAATGTGATTCTGACCTTTCAATTTTGATATTGCTCAAAACTAATGGAATTCACTCCCAAATGGTGGTTTATGCTTAAATAACCCTTTTGTAAGCATAATAACACGTTTCCATTGAAAGAAACAGAAATATTCACATGTCAAGTTTTTATGCGTGCAAAATGCTTTTCAGAGCGAGAGAAGCACTTTTTGACCAACAATGTGATTTTTACCTTACAATGTTGATATTGCTCAAAACTAATGGAATTCACTCCCAAATGGTGGTTTATGCTTAAATAACCCTTTTGTAAGCATAATAACACGTTTCCATTGAAAGAAACAGAAATATTCACATGTCAAGTTTTTATGCGTGCAAAATGCTTTTCAGAGCGAGAGAAGCACTTTTTGACCAACAATGTGACTCTGACCTTTCAATTTTGATATTGCTCAAAACTAATGGAATTCACTCCCAAATGGTGGTTTATGCTTAAATAACCCTTTTGTAAGCATAATAACACGTTTCCATTGAAAGAAACAGAAATATTCACATGTCAAGTTTTTATGCGTGCAAAATGCTTTTCAGAGCGAGAGAAGCACTTTTTGACCAACAATGTGATTCTGACCTTACAATGTTGATATTGCTCAAAACGAATGGAATTCACTCCCAAATGGTGGTTTATGCTTAAATAACCCTTTTGTATCATAATAACACGTTTGAATTTAAAGGAACAGAAATATTCACTTGTCAAGTTTTTATGCGTGCAAAATGCTTTTCAGAGCGAGAGAAGCACTTTTTGACCAACAATGTGATTTTTACCTTACAATGTTGATATTGCTCAAAACGAATGGAATTCACTCCCAAATGGTGGTTTATGCTTAAATAACCCTTTTGTAAGC
Source organism: Pollachius pollachius (assembly GCF_949987615.1). Lineage (NCBI taxonomy): Eukaryota > Metazoa > Chordata > Actinopteri > Gadiformes > Gadidae > Pollachius > Pollachius pollachius. Next base: position 14,272 of record NW_027641247.1, read on the forward strand.
ATAATAACACGTTTCCATTGAAAGTAACAGAAATATTCACATGTCAAGTTTTTATGTGTGCAAAATGCTTTTCAGAGCGAGAGAAGCACTTTTTGACCAACAATGTGATTCTGACCTTTCAATTTTGATATTGCTCAAAACTAATGGAATTCACTCCCAAATGGTGGTTTATGCTTAAATAACCCTTTTGTAAGCATAATAACACGTTTCCATTGAAAGAAACAGAAATATTCACATGTCAAGTTTTTATGCGTGCAAAATGCTTTTCAGAGCGAGAGAAGCACTTTTTGACCAACAATGTGACTCTGACCTTTCAATTTTGATATTGCTCAAAACTAATGGAATTCACTCCCAAATGGTGGTTTATGCTTAAATAATCCATTTGTAAGCATAATAACACGTTTCCATTGAAAGTAACAGAAATATTCACATGTCAAGTTTTTATGCGTGCAAAATGCTTTTCAGAGCGAGAGAAGCACTTTTTGACCAACAATGTGATTCTGACCTTACAATGTTGATATTGCTCAAAACGAATGGAATTCACTCCCAAATGGTGGTTTATGCTTAAATAACCCTTTTGTATCATAATAACACGTTTGAATTTAAAGGAACAGAAATATTCACTTGTCAAGTTTTTATGCGTGCAAAATGCTTTTCAGAGCGAGAGAAGCACTTTTTGACCAACAATGTGATTTTTAGCTTACAATGTTGATATTGCTCAAAACTAATGGAATTCACTCCCAAATGGTGGTTTATGCTTAAATAACCCTTTTGTAAGCATAATAACACGTTTGAATTGAAAGAAACAGAAATATTCACATGTCAAGTTTTTATGTGTGCAAAATGCTTTTCAGAGCGAGAGAAGCACTTTTTGACCAACAATGTGATTTTTACCTTTCAATTTTGATATTGCTCAAAACTAATGGAATTCACTCCCAAATGGTGGTTTATGCTTAAATAACCCTTTTGTAAGCATAATAACACGTTTCGATTGAAAGAAACAGAAATATTCACATGTCAAGTTTTTATGCGTGCAAAATGCTTTTCAGAGCGAGAGAAGCACTTTTTGACCAACAATGTGACTCTGACCTTTCAATTTTGATATTGCTCAAAACTAATGGAATTCACTCCCAAATGGTGGTTTATGCTTAAATAACCCTTTTGTAAGCATAATAACACGTTTCCATTGAAAGTAACAGAAATATTCACATGTCAAGTTTTTATGTGTGCAAAATGCTTTTCAGAGCGAGAGAAGCACTTTTTGACCAACAATGTGATTCTGACCTTTCAATTTTGATATTGCTCAAAACTAATGGAATTCACTCCCAAATGGTGGTTTATGCTTAAATAACCCTTTTGTAAGCATAATAACACGTTTCCATTGAAAGAAACAGAAATATTCACATGTCAAGTTTTTATGCGTGCAAAATGCTTTTCAGAGCGAGAGAAGCACTTTTTGACCAACAATGTGATTCTGACCTTACAATGTTGATATTGCTCAAAACGAATGGAATTCACTCCCAAATGGTGGTTTATGCTTAAATAACCCTTTTGTATCATAATAACACGTTTGAATTTAAAGGAACAGAAATATTCACTTGTCAAGTTTTTATGCGTGCAAAATGCTTTTCAGAGCGAGAGAAGCACTTTTTGACCAACAATGTGATTTTTACCTTACAATGTTGATATTGCTCAAAACTAATGGAATTCACTCCCAAATGGTGGTTTATGCTTAAATAACCCTTTTGTAAGCATAATAACACGTTTCCATTGAAAGTAACAGAAATATTCACATGTCAAGTTTTTATGTGTGCAAAATGCTTTTCAGAGCGAGAGAAGCACTTTTTGACCAACAATGTGATTCTGACCTTTCAATTTTGATATTGCTCAAAACTAATGGAATTCACTCCCAAATGGTGGTTTATGCTTAAATAACCCTTTTGTAAGCATAATAACACGTTTCCATTGAAAGTAACAGAAATATTCACATGTCAAGTTTTTATGTGTGCAAAATGCTTTTCAGAGCGAGAGAAGCACTTTTTGACCAACAATGTGATTCTGACCTTTCAATTTTGATATTGCTCAAAACGAATGGAATTCACTCCCAAATGGTGGTTTATGCTTAAATAACCCTTTTGTAAGCATAATAACACGTTTCCATTGAAAGAAACAGAAATATTCACATGTCAAGTTTTTATGCGTGCAAAATGCTTTTCAGAGCGAGAGAAGCACTTTTTGACCAACAATGTGATTTTTACCTTACAATGTTGATATTGCTCAAAACTAATGGAATTCACTCCCAAATGGTGGTTTATGCTTAAATAACCCTTTTGTAAGCATAATAACACGTTTCCATTGAAAGTAACAGAAATATTCACATGTCAAGTTTTTATGTGTGCAAAATGCTTTTCAGAGCGAGAGAAGCACTTTTTGACCAACAATGTGATTCTGACCTTTCAATTTTGATATTGCTCAAAACTAATGGAATTCACTCCCAAATGGTGGTTTATGCTTAAATAACCCTTTTGTAAGCATAATAACACGTTTCCATTGAAAGAAACAGAAATATTCACATGTCAAGTTTTTATGCGTGCAAAATGCTTTTCAGAGCGAGAGAAGCACTTTTTGACCAACAATGTGATTCTGACCTTACAATGTTGATATTGCTCAAAACGAATGGAATTCACTCCCAAATGGTGGTTTATGCTTAAATAACCCTTTTGTATCATAATAACACGTTTGAATTTAAAGGAACAGAAATATTTACTTGTCAAGTTTTTATGCGTGCAAAATGCTTTTCAGAGCGAGAGAAGCACTTTTTGACCAACAATGTGACTCTGACCTTTCAATTTTGATATTGCTCAAAACTAATGGAATTCACTCCCAAATGGTGGTTTATGCTTAAATAACCCTTTTGTAAGCATAATAACACGTTTGAATTGAAAGAAACAGAAATATTCACATGTCAAGTTTTTATGTGTGCAAAATGCTTTTCAGAGCGAGAGAAGCACTTTTTGACCAACAATTTGACTCTGACCTTTCAATTTTGATATTGCTCAAAACTAATGGAATTCACTCCCAAATGGTGGTTTATGCTTAAATAACCCTTTTGTAAGCATAATAACACGTTTCCATTGAAAGTAACAGAAATATTCACATGTCAAGTTTTTATGTGTGCAAAATGCTTTTCAGAGCGAGAGAAGCACTTTTTGACCAACAATGTGATTCTGACCTTTCAATTTTGATATTGCTCAAAACTAATGGAATTCACTCCCAAATGGTGGTTTATGCTTAAATAACCCTTTTGTAAGCATAATAACACGTTTCCATTGAAAGAAACAGAAATATTCACATGTCAAGTTTTTATGCGTGCAAAATGCTTTTCAGAGCGAGAGAAGCACTTTTTGACCAACAATGTGATTTTTACCTTACAATGTTGATATTGCTCAAAACTAATGGAATTCACTCCCAAATGGTGGTTTATGCTTAAATAACCCTTTTGTAAGCATAATAACACGTTTCCATTGAAAGAAACAGAAATATTCACATGTCAAGTTTTTATGCGTGCAAAATGCTTTTCAGAGCGAGAGAAGCACTTTTTGACCAACAATGTGACTCTGACCTTTCAATTTTGATATTGCTCAAAACTAATGGAATTCACTCCCAAATGGTGGTTTATGCTTAAATAACCCTTTTGTAAGCATAATAACACGTTTCCATTGAAAGAAACAGAAATATTCACATGTCAAGTTTTTATGCGTGCAAAATGCTTTTCAGAGCGAGAGAAGCACTTTTTGACCAACAATGTGATTCTGACCTTACAATGTTGATATTGCTCAAAACGAATGGAATTCACTCCCAAATGGTGGTTTATGCTTAAATAACCCTTTTGTATCATAATAACACGTTTGAATTTAAAGGAACAGAAATATTCACTTGTCAAGTTTTTATGCGTGCAAAATGCTTTTCAGAGCGAGAGAAGCACTTTTTGACCAACAATGTGATTTTTACCTTACAATGTTGATATTGCTCAAAACGAATGGAATTCACTCCCAAATGGTGGTTTATGCTTAAATAACCCTTTTGTAAGCATAATAACACGTTTCCATTGAAAGTAACAGAAATATTCACATGTCAAGTTTTTATGTGTGCAAAATGCTTTTCAGAGCGAGAGAAGCACTTTTTGACCAACAATGTGATTCTGACCTTTCAATTTTGATATTGCTCAAAACTAATGGAATTCACTCCCAAATGGTGGTTTATGCTTAAATAACCCTTTTGTAAGCATAATAACACGTTTCCATTGAAAGTAACAGAAATATTCACATGTCAAGTTTTTATGTGTGCAAAATGCTTTTCAGAGCGAGAGAAGCACTTTTTGACCAACAATGTGATTCTGACCTTTCAATTTTGATATTGCTCAAAACGAATGGAATTCACTCCCAAATGGTGGTTTATGCTTAAATAACCCTTTTGTAAGCATAATAACACGTTTCCATTGAAAGAAACAGAAATATTCACATGTCAAGTTTTTATGCGTGCAAAATGCTTTTCAGAGCGAGAGAAGCACTTTTTGACCAACAATGTGATTTTTACCTTACAATGTTGATATTGCTCAAAACTAATGGAATTCACTCCCAAATGGTGGTTTATGCTTAAATAACCCTTTTGTAAGCATAATAACACGTTTCCATTGAAAGTAACAGAAATATTCACATGTCAAGTTTTTATGTGTGCAAAATGCTTTTCAGAGCGAGAGAAGCACTTTTTGACCAACAATGTGATTCTGACCTTTCAATTTTGATATTGCTCAAAACTAATGGAATTCACTCCCAAATGGTGGTTTATGCTTAAATAACCCTTTTGTAAGCATAATAACACGTTTCCATTGAAAGAAACAGAAATATTCACATGTCAAGTTTTTATGCGTGCAAAATGCTTTTCAGAGCGAGAGAAGCACTTTTTGACCAACAATGTGATTCTGACCTTACAATGTTGATATTGCTCAAAACGAATGGAATTCACTCCCAAATGGTGGTTTATGCTTAAATAACCCTTTTGTATCATAATAACACGTTTGAATTTAAAGGAACAGAAATATTTACTTGTCAAGTTTTTATGCGTGCAAAATGCTTTTCAGAGCGAGAGAAGCACTTTTTGACCAACAATGTGACTCTGACCTTTCAATTTTGATATTGCTCAAAACTAATGGAATTCACTCCCAAATGGTGGTTTATGCTTAAATAACCCTTTTGTAAGCATAATAACACGTTTGAATTGAAAGAAACAGAAATATTCACATGTCAAGTTTTTATGTGTGCAAAATGCTTTTCAGAGCGAGAGAAGCACTTTTTGACCAACAATGTGACTCTGACCTTTCAATTTTGATATTGCTCAAAACTAATGGAATTCACTCCCAAATGGTGGTTTATGCTTAAATAACCCTTTTGTAAGCATAATAACACGTTTCCATTGAAAGTAACAGAAATATTCACATGTCAAGTTTTTATGTGTGCAAAATGCTTTTCAGAGCGAGAGAAGCACTTTTTGACCAACAATGTGATTCTGACCTTTCAATTTTGATATTGCTCAAAACTAATGGAATTCACTCCCAAATGGTGGTTTATGCTTAAATAACCCTTTTGTAAGCATAATAACACGTTTCCATTGAAAGAAACAGAAATATTCACATGTCAAGTTTTTATGCGTGCAAAATGCTTTTCAGAGCGAGAGAAGCACTTTTTGACCAACAATGTGATTTTTACCTTACAATGTTGATATTGCTCAAAACTAATGGAATTCACTCCCAAATGGTGGTTTATGCTTAAATAACCCTTTTGTAAGCATAATAACACGTTTCCATTGAAAGAAACAGAAATATTCACATGTCAAGTTTTTATGCGTGCAAAATGCTTTTCAGAGCGAGAGAAGCACTTTTTGACCAACAATGTGACTCTGACCTTTCAATTTTGATATTGCTCAAAACTAATGGAATTCACTCCCAAATGGTGGTTTATGCTTAAATAACCCTTTTGTAAGCATAATAACACGTTTCCATTGAAAGAAACAGAAATATTCACATGTCAAGTTTTTATGCGTGCAAAATGCTTTTCAGAGCGAGAGAAGCACTTTTTGACCAACAATGTGATTCTGACCTTACAATGTTGATATTGCTCAAAACGAATGGAATTCACTCCCAAATGGTGGTTTATGCTTAAATAACCCTTTTGTATCATAATAACACGTTTGAATTTAAAGGAACAGAAATATTCACTTGTCAAGTTTTTATGCGTGCAAAATGCTTTTCAGAGCGAGAGAAGCACTTTTTGACCAACAATGTGATTTTTACCTTACAATGTTGATATTGCTCAAAACGAATGGAATTCACTCCCAAATGGTGGTTTATGCTTAAATAACCCTTTTGTAAGCATAATAACACGTTTCCATTGAAAGTAACAGAAATATTCACATGTCAAGTTTTTATGTGTGCAAAATGCTTTTCAGAGCGAGAGAAGCACTTTTTGACCAACAATGTGATTCTGACCTTTCAATTTTGATATTGCTCAAAACTAATGGAATTCACTCCCAAATGGTGGTTTATGCTTAAATAACCCTTTTGTAAGCATAATAACACGTTTCCATTGAAAGAAACAGAAATATTCACATGTCAAGTTTTTATGCGTGCAAAATGCTTTTCAGAGCGAGAGAAGCACTTTTTGACCAACAATGTGACTCTGACCTTTCAATTTTGATATTGCTCAAAACTAATGGAATTCACTCCCAAATGGTGGTTTATGCTTAAATAATCCATTTGTAAGCATAATAACACGTTTCCATTGAAAGTAACAGAAATATTCACATGTCAAGTTTTTATGTGTGCAAAATGCTTTTCAGAGCGAGAGAAGCACTTTTTGACCAACAATGTGATTCTGACCTTTCAATTTTGATATTGCTCAAAACTAATGGAATTCACTCCCAAATGGTGGTTTATGCTTAAATAACCCTTTTGTAAGCATAATAACACGTTTCCATTGAAAGAAACAGAAATATTCACATGTCAAGTTTTTATGCGTGCAAAATGCTTTTCAGAGCGAGAGAAGCACTTTTTGTCCAACAATGTGATTCTGACCTTTCAATTTTGATATTGCTCAAAACTAATGGAATTCACTCCCAAATGGTGGTTTATGCTTAAATAACCCTTTTGTAAGCATAATAACACGTTTGAATTGAAAGAAACAGAAATATTCACATGTCAAGTTTTTATGTGTGCAAAATGCTTTTCAGAGCGAGAGAAGCACTTTTTGACCAACAATGTGATTTTTACCTTTCAATTTTGATATTGCTCAAAACTAATGGAATTCACTCCCAAATGGTGGTTTATGCTTAAATAACCCTTTTGTAAGCATAATAACACGTTTCCATTGAAAGAAACAGAAATATTCACATGTCAAGTTTTTATGCGTGCAAAATGCTTTTCAGAGCGAGAGAAGCACTTTTTGACCAACAATGTGACTCTGACCTTTCAATTTTGATATTGCTCAAAACTAATGGAATTCACTCCCAAATGGTGGTTTATGCTTAAATAACCCTTTTGTAAGCATAATAACACGTTTCCATTGAAAGTAACAGAAATATTCACATGTCAAGTTTTTATGTGTGCAAAATGCTTTTCAGAGCGAGAGAAGCACTTTTTGACCAACAATGTGATTCTGACCTTACAATTTTGATATTGCTCAAAACTAATGGAATTCACTCCCAAATGGTGGTTTATGCTTAAATAACCCTTTTGTAAGCATAATAACACGTTTCCATTGAAAGAAACAGAAATATTCACATGTCAAGTTTTTATGCGTGCAAAATGCTTTTCAGAGCGAGAGAAGCACTTTTTGACCAACAATGTGATTTTTACCTTACAATGTTGATATTGCTCAAAACTAATGGAATTCACTCCCAAATGGTGGTTTATGCTTAAATAACCCTTTTGTAAGCATAATAACACGTTTCCATTGAAAGTAACAGAAATATTCACATGTCAAGTTTTTATGTGTGCAAAATGCTTTTCAGAGCGAGAGAAGCACTTTTTGACCAACAATGTGATTCTGACCTTTCAATTTTGATATTGCTCAAAACTAATGGAATTCACTCCCAAATGGTGGTTTATGCTTAAATAACCCTTTTGTAAGCATAATAACACGTTTCCATTGAAAGAAACAGAAATATTCACATGTCAAGTTTTTATGCGTGCAAAATGCTTTTCAGAGCGAGAGAAGCACTTTTTGACCAACAATGTGATTCTGACCTTACAATGTTGATATTGCTCAAAACGAATGGAATTCACTCCCAAATGGTGGTTTATGCTTAAATAACCCTTTTGTATCATAATAACACGTTTGAATTTAAAGGAACAGAAATATTCACTTGTCAAGTTTTTATGCGTGCAAAATGCTTTTCAGAGCGAGAGAAGCACTTTTTGACCAACAATGTGACTCTGACCTTTCAATTTTGATATTGCTCAAAACTAATGGAATTCACTCCCAAATGGTGGTTTATGCTTAAATAACCCTTTTGTAAGCATAATAACACGTTTCCATTGAAAGTAACAGAAATATTCACATGTCAAGTTTTTATGTGTGCAAAATGCTTTTCAGAGCGAGAGAAGCACTTTTTGACCAACAATGTGATTCTGACCTTTCAATTTTGATATTGCTCAAAACGAATGGAATTCACTCCCAAATGGTGGTTTATGCTTAAATAACCCTTTTGTAAGCATAATAACACGTTTCCATTGAAAGAAACAGAAATATTCACATGTCAAGTTTTTATGCGTGCAAAATGCTTTTCAGAGCGAGAGAAGCACTTTTTGACCAACAATGTTATTTTTACCTTACAATGTTGATATTGCTCAAAACTAATGGAATTCACTCCCAAATGGTGGTTTATGCTTAAATAACCCTTTTGTAAGCATAATAACACGTTTCCATTGAAAGTAACAGAAATATTCACATGTCAAGTTTTTATGTGTGCAAAATGCTTTTCAGAGCGAGAGAAGCACTTTTTGACCAACAATGTGATTCTGACCTTTCAATTTTGATATTGCTCAAAACTAATGGAATTCACTCCCAAATGGTGGTTTATGCTTAAATAACCCTTTTGTAAGCATAATAACACGTTTCCATTGAAAGAAACAGAAATATTCACATGTCAAGTTTTTATGCGTGCAAAATGCTTTTCAGAGCGAGAGAAGCACTTTTTGACCAACAATGTGATTCTGACCTTACAATGTTGATATTGCTCAAAACGAATGGAATTCACTCCCAAATGGTGGTTTATGCTTAAATAACCCTTTTGTATCATAATAACACGTTTGAATTTAAAGGAACAGAAATATTTACTTGTCAAGTTTTTATGCGTGCAAAATGCTTTTCAGAGCGAGAGAAGCACTTTTTGACCAACAATGTGACTCTGACCTTTCAATTTTGATATTGCTCAAAACTAATGGAATTCACTCCCAAATGGTGGTTTATGCTTAAATAACCCTTTTGTAAGCATAATAACACGTTTGAATTGAAAGAAACAGAAATATTCACATGTCAAGTTTTTATGTGTGCAAAATGCTTTTCAGAGCGAGAGAAGCACTTTTTGACCAACAATGTGACTCTGACCTTTCAATTTTGATATTGCTCAAAACTAATGGAATTCACTCCCAAATGGTGGTTTATGCTTAAATAACCCTTTTGTAAGCATAATAACACGTTTCCATTGAAAGTAACAGAAATATTCACATGTCAAGTTTTTATGTGTGCAAAATGCTTTTCAGAGCGAGAGAAGCACTTTTTGACCAACAATGTGATTCTGACCTTTCAATTTTGATATTGCTCAAAACTAATGGAATTCACTCCCAAATGGTGGTTTATGCTTAAATAACCCTTTTGTAAGCATAATAACACGTTTCCATTGAAAGAAACAGAAATATTCACATGTCAAGTTTTTATGCGTGCAAAATGCTTTTCAGAGCGAGAGAAGCACTTTTTGACCAACAATGTGATTTTTACCTTACAATGTTGATATTGCTCAAAACTAATGGAATTCACTCCCAAATGGTGGTTTATGCTTAAATAACCCTTTTGTAAGCATAATAACACGTTTCCATTGAAAGAAACAGAAATATTCACATGTCAAGTTTTTATGCGTGCAAAATGCTTTTCAGAGCGAGAGAAGCACTTTTTGACCAACAATGTGACTCTGACCTTTCAATTTTGATATTGCTCAAAACTAATGGAATTCACTCCCAAATGGTGGTTTATGCTTAAATAACCCTTTTGTAAGCATAATAACACGTTTCCATTGAAAGAAACAGAAATATTCACATGTCAAGTTTTTATGCGTGCAAAATGCTTTTCAGAGCGAGAGAAGCACTTTTTGACCAACAATGTGATTCTGACCTTACAATGTTGATATTGCTCAAAACGAATGGAATTCACTCCCAAATGGTGGTTTATGCTTAAATAACCCTTTTGTATCATAATAACACGTTTGAATTTAAAGGAACAGAAATATTCACTTGTCAAGTTTTTATGCGTGCAAAATGCTTTTCAGAGCGAGAGAAGCACTTTTTGACCAACAATGTGATTTTTACCTTACAATGTTGATATTGCTCAAAACGAATGGAATTCACTCCCAAATGGTGGTTTATGCTTAAATAACCCTTTTGTAAGCATAATAACACGTTTCCATTGAAAGTAACAGAAATATTCACATGTCAAGTTTTTATGTGTGCAAAATGCTTTTCAGAGCGAGAGAAGCACTTTTTGACCAACAATGTGATTCTGACCTTTCAATTTTGATATTGCTCAAAACTAATGGAATTCACTCCCAAATGGTGGTTTATGCTTAAATAACCCTTTTGTAAGCATAATAACACGTTTCCATTGAAAGTAACAGAAATATTCACATGTCAAGTTTTTATGTGTGCAAAATGCTTTTCAGAGCGAGAGAAGCACTTTTTGACCAACAATGTGATTCTGACCTTTCAATTTTGATATTGCTCAAAACGAATGGAATTCACTCCCAAATGGTGGTTTATGCTTAAATAACCCTTTTGTAAGCATAATAACACGTTTCCATTGAAAGAAACAGAAATATTCACATGTCAAGTTTTTATGCGTGCAAAATGCTTTTCAGAGCGAGAGAAGCACTTTTTGACCAACAATGTGATTTTTACCTTACAATGTTGATATTGCTCAAAACTAATGGAATTCACTCCCAAATGGTGGTTTATGCTTAAATAACCCTTTTGTAAGCATAATAACACGTTTCCATTGAAAGTAACAGAAATATTCACATGTCAAGTTTTTATGTGTGCAAAATGCTTTTCAGAGCGAGAGAAGCACTTTTTGACCAACAATGTGATTCTGACCTTTCAATTTTGATATTGCTCAAAACTAATGGAATTCACTCCCAAATGGTGGTTTATGCTTAAATAACCCTTTTGTAAGCATAATAACACGTTTCCATTGAAAGAAACAGAAATATTCACATGTCAAGTTTTTATGCGTGCAAAATGCTTTTCAGAGCGAGAGAAGCACTTTTTGACCAACAATGTGATTCTGACCTTACAATGTTGATATTGCTCAAAACGAATGGAATTCACTCCCAAATGGTGGTTTATGCTTAAATAACCCTTTTGTATCATAATAACACGTTTGAATTTAAAGGAACAGAAATATTTACTTGTCAAGTTTTTATGCGTGCAAAATGCTTTTCAGAGCGAGAGAAGCACTTTTTGACCAACAATGTGACTCTGACCTTTCAATTTTGATATTGCTCAAAACTAATGGAATTCACTCCCAAATGGTGGTTTATGCTTAAATAACCCTTTTGTAAGCATAATAACACGTTTGAATTGAAAGAAACAGATATATTCACATGTCAAGTTTTTATGTGTGCAAAATGCTTTTCAGAGCGAGAGAAGCACTTTTTGACCAACAATGTGATTTTTACCTTACAATGTTGATATTGCTCAAAACTAATGGAATTCACTCCCAAATGGTGGTTTATGCTTAAATAACCCTTTTGTAAGCATAATAACACGTTTCCATTGAAAGAAACAGAAATATTCACATGTCAAGTTTTTATGCGTGCAAAATGCTTTTCAGAGCGAGAGAAGCACTTTTTGACCAACAATGTGACTCTGACCTTTCAATTTTGATATTGCTCAAAACTAATGGAATTCACTCCCAAATGGTGGTTTATGCTTAAATAACCCTTTTGTAAGCATAATAACACGTTTCCATTGAAAGAAACAGAAATATTCACATGTCAAGTTTTTATGCGTGCAAAATGCTTTTCAGAGCGAGAGAAGCACTTTTTGACCAACAATGTGATTCTGACCTTACAATGTTGATATTGCTCAAAACGAATGGAATTCACTCCCAAATGGTGGTTTATGCTTAAATAACCCTTTTGTATCATAATAACACGTTTGAATTTAAAGGAACAGAAATATTCACTTGTCAAGTTTTTATGCGTGCAAAATGCTTTTCAGAGCGAGAGAAGCACTTTTTGACCAACAATGTGATTTTTACCTTACAATGTTGATATTGCTCAAAACGAATGGAATTCACTCCCAAATGGTGGTTTATGCTTAAATAACCCTTTTGTAAGCATAATAACACGTTTCCATTGAAAGTAACAGAAATATTCACATGTCAAGTTTTTATGTGTGCAAAATGCTTTTCAGAGCGAGAGAAGCACTTTTTGACCAACAATGTGATTCTGACCTTTCAATTTTGATATTGCTCAAAACTAATGGAATTCACTCCCAAATGGTGGTTTATGCTTAAATAACCCTTTTGTAAGCATAATAACACGTTTCCATTGAAAGAAACAGAAATATTCACATGTCAAGTTTTTATGCGTGCAAAATGCTTTTCAGAGCGAGAGAAGCACTTTTTGACCAACAATGTGACTCTGACCTTTCAATTTTGATATTGCTCAAAACTAATGGAATTCACTCCCAAATGGTGGTTTATGCTTAAATAATCCATTTGTAAGCATAATAACACGTTTCCATTGAAAGTAACAGAAATATTCACATGTCAAGTTTTTATGTGTGCAAAATGCTTTTCAGAGCGAGAGAAGCACTTTTTGACCAACAATGTGATTCTGACCTTTCAATTTTGATATTGCTCAAAACTAATGGAATTCACTCCCAAATGGTGGTTTATGCTTAAATAACCCTTTTGTAAGCATAATAACACGTTTCCATTGAAAGAAACAGAAATATTCACATGTCAAGTTTTTATGCGTGCAAAATGCTTTTCAGAGCGAGAGAAGCACTTTTTGTCCAACAATGTGATTCTGACCTTTCAATTTTGATATTGCTCAAAACTAATGGAATTCACTCCCAAATGGTGGTTTATGCTTAAATAACCCTTTTGTAAGCATAATAACACGTTTCCATTGAAAGAAACAGAAATATTCACATGTCAAGTTTTTATGCGTGCAAAATGCTTTTCAGAGCGAGAGAAGCACTTTTTGACCAACAATGTGATTCTGACCTTACAATGTTGATATTGCTCAAAACGAATGGAATTCACTCCCAAATGGTGGTTTATGCTTAAATAACCCTTTTGTATCATAATAACACGTTTGAATTTAAAGGAACAGAAATATTCACTTGTCAAGTTTTTATGCGTGCAAAATGCTTTTCAGAGCGAGAGAAGCACTTTTTGACCAACAATGTGATTTTTACCTTACAATGTTGATATTGCTCAAAACTAATGGAATTCACTCCCAAATGGTGGTTTATGCTTAAATAACCCTTTTGTAAGCATAATAACACGTTTGAATTGAAAGAAACAGAAATATTCACATGTCAAGTTTTTATGTGTGCAAAATGCTTTTCAGAGCGAGAGAAGCACTTTTTGACCAACAATGTGATTTTTACCTTTCAATTTTGATATTGCTCAAAACTAATGGAATTCACTCCAAAATGGTGGTTTATGCTTAAATAACCCTTTTGTAAGCATAATAACACGTTTCCATTGAAAGAAACAGAAATATTCACATGTCAAGTTTTTATGCGTGCAAAATGCTTTTCAGAGCGAGAGAAGCACTTTTTGACCAACAATGTGACTCTGACCTTTCAATTTTGATATTGCTCAAAACTAATGGAATTCACTCCCAAATGGTGGTTTATGCTTAAATAACCCTTTTGTAAGCATAATAACACGTTTCCATTGAAAGTAACAGAAATATTCACATGTCAAGTTTTTATGTGTGCAAAATGCTTTTCAGAGCGAGAGAAGCACTTTTTGACCAACAATGTGATTCTGACCTTTCAATTTTGATATTGCTCAAAACTAATGGAATTCACTCCCAAATGGTGGTTTATGCTTAAATAACCCTTTTGTAAGCATAATAACACGTTTCCATTGAAAGTAACAGAAATATTCACATGTCAAGTTTTTATGTGTGCAAAATGCTTTTCAGAGCGAGAGAAGCACTTTTTGACCAACAATGTGATTCTGACCTTACAATGTTGATATTGCTCAAAACGAATGGAATTCACTCCCAAATGGTGGTTTATGCTTAAATAACCCTTTTGTATCATAATAACACGTTTGAATTGAAAGGAACAGAAATATTCACTTGTCAAGTTTTTATGCGTGCAAAATGCTTTTCAGAGCGAGAGAAGCACTTTTTGACCAACAATGTGATTTTTACCTTACAATGTTGATATTGCTCAAAACTAATGGAATTCACTCCCAAATGGTGGTTTATGCTTAAATAACCCTTTTGTAAGCATAATAACACGTTTCCATTGAAAGAAACAGAAATATTCACATGTCAAGTTTTTATGCGTGCAAAATGCTTTTCAGAGCGAGAGAAGCACTTTTTGACCAACAATGTGACTCTGACCTTTCAATTTTGATATTGCTCAAAACTAATGGAATTCACTCCCAAATTGTGGTTTATGCTTAAATAACCCTTTTGTAAGCATAATAACACGTTTCCATTGAAAGTAACAGAAATATTCACATGTCAAGTTTTTATGTGTGCAAAATGCTTTTCAGAGCGAGAGAAGCACTTTTTGACCAACAATGTGATTCTGACCTTTCAATTTTGATATTGCTCAAAACTAATGGAATTCACTCCCAAATGGTGGTTTATGCTTAAATAACCCTTTTGTAAGCATAATAACACGTTTCCATTGAAAGTAACAGAAATATTCACATGTCAAGTTTTTATGTGTGCAAAATGCTTTTCAGAGCGAGAGAAGCACTTTTTGACCAACAATGTGATTCTGACCTTACAATGTTGATATTGCTCAAAACGAATGGAATTCACTCCCAAATGGTGGTTTATGCTTAAATAACCCTTTTGTATCATAATAACACGTTTGAATTGAAAGGAACAGAAATATTCACTTGTCAAGTTTTTATGCGTGCAAAATGCTTTTCAGAGCGAGAGAAGCACTTTTTGACCAACAATGTGATTTTTACCTTACAATGTTGATATTGCTCAAAACTAATGGAATTCACTCCCAAATGGTGGTTTATGCTTAAATAACCCTTTTGTAAGCATAATAACACGTTTCCATTGAAAGTAACAGAAATATTCACATGTCAAGTTTTTATGTGTGCAAAATGCTTTTCAGAGCGAGAGAAGCACTTTTTGACCAACAATGTGATTCTGACCTTACAATGTTGATATTGCTCAAAACGAATGGAATTCACTCCCAAATGGTGGTTTATGCTTAAATAACCCTTTTGTATCATAATAACACGTTTCCATTGAAAGTAACAGAAATATTCACTTGTCAAGTTTTTATGTGTGCAAAATGCTTTTCAGAGCGAGAGAAGCACTTTTTGACCAACAATGTGATTCTGACCTTTCAATTTTGATATTGCTCAAAACTAATGGAATTCACTCCCAAATGGTGGTTTATGCTTAAATAACCCTTTTGTAAGCATAATAACACGTTTCCATTGAAAGAAACAGAAATATTCACATGTCAAGTTTTTATGCGTGCAAAATGCTTTTCAGAGCGAGAGAAGCACTTTTTGACCAACAATGTGATTTTTACCTTACAATGTTGATATTGCTCAAAACGAATGGAATTCACTCCCAAATGGTGGTTTATGCTTAAATAACCCTTTTGTATCATAATAACACGTTTGAATTGAAAGGAACAGAAATATTCACTTGTCAAGTTTTTATGCGTGCAAAATGCTTTTCAGAGCGAGAGAAGCACTTTTTGACCAACAATGTGATTCTGACCTTACAATGTTGATATTGCTCAAAACGAATGGAATTCACTCCCAAATGGTGGTTTATGCTTAAATAACCCTTTTGTATCATAATAACACGTTTGAATTGAAAGGAACAGAAATATTCACTTGTCAAGTTTTTATGCGTGCAAAATGCTTTTCAGAGCGAGAGAAGCACTTTTTGACCAACAATGTGATTCTGACCTTACAATGTTGATATTGCTCAAAACGAATGGAATTCACTCCCAAATGGTGGTTTATGCTTAAATAACCCTTTTGTATCATAATAACACGTTTGAATTGAAAGGAACAGAAATATTCACTTGTCAAGTTTTTATGCGTGCAAAATGCTTTTCAGAGCGAGAGAAGCACTTTTTGACCAACAATGTGATTTTTACCTTACAATGTTGATATTGCTCAAGACTAATGGAATTCACTCCCAAATGGTGGTTTATGCTTAAATAACCCTTTTGTAAGCATAATAACACGTTTCCATTGAAAGTAACAGAAATATTCACATGTCAAGTTTTTATGTGTGCAAAATGCTTTTCAGAGCGAGAGAAGCACTTTTTGACCAACAATGTGATTCTGACCTTACAATGTTGATATTGCTCAAAACGAATGGAATTCACTCCCAAATGGTGGTTTATGCTTAAATAACCCTTTTGTATCATAATAACACGTTTGAATTGAAAGGAACAGAAATATTCACTTGTCAAGTTTTTATGCGTGCAAAATGCTTTTCAGAGCGAGAGAAGCACTTTTTGACCAACAATGTGATTTTTACCTTACAATGTTGATATTGCTCAAAACTAATGGAATTCACTCCCAAATGGTGGTTTATGCTTAAATAACCCTTTTGTAAACATAATAACACGTTTCCATTGAAAGTAACAGAAATATTCACATGTCAAGTTTTTATGTGTGCAAAATGCTTTTCAGAGCGAGAGAAGCACTTTTTGACCAACAATGTGATTCTGACCTTACAATGTTGATATTGCTCAAAACGAATGGAATTCACTCCCAAATGGTGGTTTATGCTTAAATAACCCTTTTGTATCATAATAACACGTTTGAATTGAAAGGAACAGAAATATTCACTTGTCAAGTTTTTATGCGTGCAAAATGCTTTTCAGAGCGAGAGAAGCACTTTTTGACCAACAATGTGATTTTTACCTTACAATGTTGATATTGCTCAAAACTAATGGAATTCACTCCCAAATGGTGGTTTATGCTTAAATAACCCTTTTGTAAGCATAATAACACGTTTCCATTGAAAGTAACAGAAATATTCACATGTCAAGTTTTTATGTGTGCAAAATGCTTTTCAGAGCGAGAGAAGCACTTTTTGACCAACAATGTGATTCTGACCTTACAATGTTGATATTGCTCAAAACGAATGGAATTCACTCCCAAATGGTGGTTTATGCTTAAATAACCCTTTTGTATCATAATAACACGTTTCCATTGAAAGTAACAGAAATATTCACATGTCAAGTTTTTATGTGTGCAAAATGCTTTTCAGAGCGAGAGAAGCACTTTTTGACCAACAATGTGATTCTGACCTTTCAATTTTGATATTGCTCAAAACTAATGGAATTCACTCCCAAATGGTGGTTTATGCTTAAATAACCCTTTTGTAAGCATAATAACACGTTTCCATTGAAAGAAACAGAAATATTCACATGTCAAGTTTTTATGCGTGCAAAATGCATTTCAGAGCGAGAGAAGCACTTTTTGACCAACAATGTGATTCTGACCTTACAATGTTGATATTGCTCAAAACGAATGGAATTCACTCCCAAATGGTGGTTTATGCTTAAATAACCCTTTTGTATCATAATAACACGTTTGAATTGAAAGGAACAGAAATATTCACTTGTCAAGTTTTTATGCGTGCAAAATGCTTTTCAGAGCGAGAGAAGCACTTTTTGACCAACAATGTGATTTTTACCTTACAATGTTGATATTGCTCAAAACGAATGGAATTCACTCCCAAATGGTGGTTTATGCTTAAATAACCCTTTTGTATCATAATAACACGTTTGAATTGAAAGGAACAGAAATATTCACTTGTCAAGTTTTTATGCGTGCAAAATGCTTTTCAGAGCGAGAGAAGCACTTTTTGACCAACAATGTGATTCTGACCTTACAATGTTGATATTGCTCAAAACGAATGGAATTCACTCCCAAATGGTGGTTTATGCTTAAATAACCCTTTTGTATCATAATAACACGTTTGAATTGAAAGGAACAGAAATATTCACTTGTCAAGTTTTTATGCGTGCAAAATGCTTTTCAGAGCGAGAGAAGCACTTTTTGACCAACAATGTGATTTTTACCTTACAATGTTGATATTGCTCAAGACTAATGGAATTCACTCCCAAATGGTGGTTTATGCTTAAATAACCCTTTTGTAAGCATAATAACACGTTTCCATTGAAAGTAACAGAAATATTCACATGTCAAGTTTTTATGTGTGCAAAATGCTTTTCAGAGCGAGAGAAGCACTTTTTGACCAACAATGTGATTCTGACCTTACAATGTTGATATTGCTCAAAACGAATGGAATTCACTCCCAAATGGTGGTTTATGCTTAAATAACCCTTTTGTATCATAATAACACGTTTGAATTGAAAGGAACAGAAATATTCACTTGTCAAGTTTTTATGCGTGCAAAATGCTTTTCAGAGCGAGAGAAGCACTTTTTGACCAACAATGTGATTTTTACCTTACAATGTTGATATTGCTCAAAACTAATGGAATTCACTCCCAAATGGTGGTTTATGCTTAAATAACCCTTTTGTAAGCATAATAACACGTTTCCATTGAAAGTAACAGAAATATTCACATGTCAAGTTTTTATGTGTGCAAAATGCTTTTCAGAGCGAGAGAAGCACTTTTTGACCAACAATGTGATTCTGACCTTTCAATTTTGATATTGCTCAAAACTAATGGAATTCACTCCCAAATGGTGGTTTATGCTTAAATAACCCTTTTGTAAGCATAATAACACGTTTCCATTGAAAGAAACAGAAATATTCACATGTCAAGTTTTTATGCGTGCAAAATGCTTTTCAGAGCGAGAGAAGCACTTTTTGACCAACAATGTGATTTTTACCTTACAATGTTGATATTGCTCAAAACTAATGGAATTCACTCCCAAATGGTGGTTTATGCTTAAATAACCCTTTTGTAAGCATAATAACACGTTTCCATTGAAAGTAACAGAAATATTCACGTTTCTAGTTTTTATGTGTGCAAAATGCTTTTCAGAGCGAGAGAAGCACTTTTTGACCAACAATGTGATTCTGACCTTACAATGTTGATATTGCTCAAAACTAATGGAATTCACTCCCAAATGGTGGTTTATGCTTAAATAACCCTTTTCTAAGCATAATAACACGTTTCCATTGAAAGAAACAGAAATATTCACATGTCAAGTTTTTATGCGTGCAAAATGCTTTTCAGAGCGAGAGAAGCACTTTTTGACCAACAATGTGATTCTGACCTTTCAATTTTGATATTGCTCAAAACTAATGGAATTCACTCCCAAATGGTGGTTTATGCTTAAATAACCCTTTTGTAAGCATAATAACACGTTTCCATTGAAAGAAACAGAAATATTCACATGTCAAGTTTTTATGCGTGCAAAATGCTTTTCAGAGCGAGAGAAGCACTTTTTGACCAACAATGTGATTCTGACCTTACAATGTTGATATTGCTCAAAACGAATGGAATTCACTCCCAAATGGTGGTTTATGCTTAAATAACCCTTTTGTATCATAATAACACGTTTGAATTGAAAGGAACAGAAATATTCACATGTCAAGTTTTTATGTGTGCAAAATGCTTTTCAGAGCGAGAGAAGCACTTTTTGACCGACAATGTGATTTTTACCTTTCAATTTTGATATTGCTCAAAACTAATGGAATTCACTCCCAAATGGTGGTTTATGCTTAAATAACCCTTTTGTAAGCATAATAACACGTTTCCATTGAAAGAAACAGAAATATTCACATGTCAAGTTTTTATGCGTGCAAAATGCTTTTCAGAGCGAGAGAAGCACTTTTTGACCAACAATGTGACTCTGACCTTTCAATTTTGATATTGCTCAAAACTAATGGAATTCACTCCCAAATGGTGGTTTATGCTTAAATAACCCTTTTGTAAGCATAATAACACGTTTCCATTGAAAGTAACAGAAATATTCACATGTCAAGTTTTTATGTGTGCAAAATGCTTTTCAGAGCGAGAGAAGCACTTTTTGACCAACAATGTGATTCTGACCTTTCAATTTTGATATTGCTCAAAACTAATGGAATTCACTCCCAAATGGTGGTTTATGCTTAAATAACCCTTTTGTAAGCATAATAACACGTTTCCATTGAAAGAAACAGAAATATTCACATGTCAAGTTTTTATGCGTGCAAAATGCTTTTCAGAGCGAGAGAAGCACTTTTTGACCAACAATGTGATTCTGACCTTACAATGTTGATATTGCTCAAAACGAATGGAATTCACTCCAAAATGGTGGTTTATGCTTAAATAACCCTTTTGTATCATAATAACACGTTTGAATTGAAAGGAACAGAAATATTCACTTGTCAAGTTTTTATGCGTGCAAAATGCTTTTCAGAGCGAGAGAAGCACTTTTTGACCAACAATGTGACTCTGACCTTTCAATTTTGATATTGCTCAAAACTAATGGAATTCACTCCCAAATGGTGGTTTGTGCTTAAATAACCCTTTTGTAAGCATAATAACACGTTTCCATTGAAAGTAACAGAAATATTCACATGTCAAGTTTTTATGTGTGCAAAATGCTTTTCAGAGCGAGAGAAGCACTTTTTGACCAACAATGTGATTTTTACCTTACAATGTTGATATTGCTCAAAACTAATGGAATTCACTCCCAAATGGTGGTTTATGCTTAAATAACCCTTTTGTAAGCATAATAACACGTTTCCATTGAAAGTAACAGAAATATTCACATGTCAAGTTTTTATGTGTGCAAAATGCTTTTCAGAGCGAGAGAAGCACTTTTTGACCAACAATGTGATTCTGACCTTACAATGTTGATATTGCTCAAAACGAATGGAATTCACTCCTAAATGGTGGTTTATGCTTAAATAACCCTTTTGTATCATAATAACACGTTTGAATTGAAAGGAACAGAAATATTCACTTGTCAAGTTTTTATGCGTGCAAAATGCTTTTCAGAGCGAGAGAAGCACTTTTTGACCAACAATGTGATTTTTACCTTACAATGTTGATATTGCTCAAAACTAATGGAATTCACTCCCAAATGGTGGTTTATGCTTAAATAACCCTTTTGTAAGCATAATAACACGTTTCCATTGAAAGTAACAGAAATATTCACATGTCAAGTTTTTATGTGTGCAAAATGCTTTTCAGAGCGAGAGAAGCACTTTTTGACCAACAATGTGATTCTGACCTTTCAATTTTGATATTGCTCAAAACTAATGGAATTCACTCCCAAATGGTGGTTTATGCTTAAATAACCCTTTTGTAAGCATAATAACACGTTTCCATTGAAAGAAACAGAAATATTCACATGTCAAGTTTTTATGCGTGCAAAATGCTTTTCAGAGCGAGAGAAGCACTTTTTGACCAACAATGTGACTCTGACCTTTCAATTTTGATATTGCTCAAAACTAATGGAATTCACTCCCAAATTGTGGTTTATGCTTAAATAACCCTTTTGTAAGCATAATAACACGTTTCCATTGAAAGAAACAGAAATATTCACATGTCAAGTTTTTATGCGTGCAAAATGCTTTTCAGAGCGAGAGAAGCACTTTTTGACCAACAATGTGATTCTGACCTTACAATGTTGATATTGCTCAAAACGAATGGAATTCACTCCAAAATGGTGGTTTATGCTTAAATAACCCTTTTGTATCATAATAACACGTTTGAATTGAAAGGAACAGAAATATTCACTTGTCAAGTTTTTATGCGTGCAAAATGCTTTTCAGAGCGAGAGAAGCACTTTTTGACCAACAATGTGACTCTGACCTTTCAATTTTGATATTGCTCAAAACTAATGGAATTCACTCCCAAATGGTGGTTTGTGCTTAAATAACCCTTTTGTAAGCATAATAACACGTTTCCATTGAAAGTAACAGAAATATTCACATGTCAAGTTTTTATGTGTGCAAAATGCTTTTCAGAGCGAGAGAAGCACTTTTTGACCAACAATGTGATTCTGACCTTTCAATTTTGATATTGCTCAAAACTAATGGAATTCACTCCCAAATGGTGGTTTATGCTTAAATAACCCTATTGTAAGCATAATAACACGTTTCCATTGAAAGAAACAGAAATATTCACATGTCAAGTTTTTATGCGTGCAAAATGCTTTTCAGAGCGAGAGAAGCACTTTTTGACCAACAATGTGATTTTTACCTTACAATGTTGATATTGCTCAAAACTAATGGAATTCACTCCCAAATGGTGGTTTATGCTTAAATAACCCTTTTGTAAGCATAATAACACGTTTCCATTGAAAGTAACAGAAATATTAACATGTCAAGTTTTTATGTGTGCAAAATGCTTTTCAGAGCGAGAGAAGCACTTTTTGACCAACAATGTGATTCTGACCTTACAATGTTGATATTGCTCAAAACGAATGGAATTCACTCCCAAATGGTGGTTTATGCTTAAATAACCCTTTTGTATCATAATAACACGTTTGAATTGAAAGGAACAGAAATATTCACTTGTCAAGTTTTTATGCGTGCAAAATGCTTTTCAGAGCGAGAGAAGCACTTTTTGACCAACAATGTGATTTTTACCTTACAATGTTGATATTGCTCAAAACTAATGGAATTCACTCCCAAATGGTGGTTTATGCTTAAATAACCCTTTTGTAAGCATAATAACACGTTTCCATTGAAAGTAACAGAAATATTCACATGTCAAGTTTTTATGTGTGCAAAATGCTTTTCAGAGCGAGAGAAGCACTTTTTGACCAACAATGTGATTCTGACCTTTCAATTTTGATATTGCTCAAAACTAATGGAATTCACTCCCAAATGGTGGTTTATGCTTAAATAACCCTTTTGTAAGCATAATAACACGTTTCCATTGAAAGAAACAGAAATATTCACATGTCAAGTTTTTATGCGTGCAAAATGCTTTTCAGAGCGAGAGAAGCACTTTTTGACCAACAATGTGACTCTGACCTTTCAATTTTGATATTGCTCAAAACTAATGGAATTCACTCCCAAATTGTGGTTTATGCTTAAATAACCCTTTTGTAAGCATAATAACACGTTTCCATTGAAAGTAACAGAAATATTCACATGTCAAGTTTTTATGTGTGCAAAATGCTTTTCAGAGCGAGAGAAGCACTTTTTGACCAACAATGTGATTCTGACCTTTCAATTTTGATATTGCTCAAAACTAATGGAATTCACTCCCAAATGGTGGTTTATGCTTAAATAACCCTTTTGTAAGCATAATAACACGTTTCCATTGAAAGAAACAGAAATATTCACATGTCAAGTTTTTATGCGTGCAAAATGCTTTTCAGAGCGAGAGAAGCACTTTTTGACCAACAATGTGATTCTGACCTTTCAATTTTGATATTGCTCAAAACTAATGGAATTCACTCCCAAATGGTGGTTTATGCTTAAATAACCCTATTGTAAGCATAATAACACGTTTCCATTGAAAGAAACAGAAATATTCACATGTCAAGTTTTTATGCGTGCAAAATGCTTTTCAGAGCGAGAGAAGCACTTTTTGACCAACAATGTGATTCTGACCTTACAATGTTGATATTGCTCAAAACGAATGGAATTCACTCCCAAATGGTGGTTTATGCTTAAATAACCCTTTTGTATCATAATAACACGTTTGAATTGAAAGGAACAGAAATATTCACATGTCAAGTTTTTATGTGTGCAAAATGCTTTTCAGAGCGAGAGAAGCACTTTTTGACCGACAATGTGATTTTTACCTTTCAATTTTGATATTGCTCAAAACTAATGGAATTCACTCCCAAATGGTGGTTTATGCTTAAATAACCCTTTTGTAAGCATAATAACACGTTTCCATTGAAAGAAACAGAAATATTCACATGTCAAGTTTTTATGCGTGCAAAATGCTTTTCAGAGCGAGAGAAGCACTTTTTGACCAACAATGTGACTCTGACCTTTCAATTTTGATATTGCTCAAAACTAATGGAATTCACTCCCAAATGGTGGTTTATGCTTAAATAACCCTTTTGTAAGCATAATAACACGTTTCCATTGAAAGTAACAGAAATATTCACATGTCAAGTTTTTATGTGTGCAAAATTTTTTTCAGAGCGAGAGAAGCACTTTTTGACCAACAATGTGATTCTGACCTTTCAATTTTGATATTGCTCAAAACTAATGGAATTCACTCCCAAATGGTGGTTTATGCTTAAATAACCCTTTTGTAAGCATAATAACACGTTTCCATTGAAAGAAACAGAAATATTCACATGTCAAGTTTTTATGCGTGCAAAATGCTTTTCAGAGCGAGAGAAGCACTTTTTGACCAACAATGTGATTCTGACCTTACAATGTTGATATTGCTCAAAACGAATGGAATTCACTCCAAAATGGTGGTTTATGCTTAAATAACCCTTTTGTATCATAATAACACGTTTGAATTGAAAGGAACAGAAATATTCACTTGTCAAGTTTTTATGCGTGCAAAATGCTTTTCAGAGCGAGAGAAGCACTTTTTGACCAACAATGTGACTCTGACCTTTCAATTTTGATATTGCTCAAAACTAATGGAATTCACTCCCAAATGGTGGTTTGTGCTTAAATAACCCTTTTGTAAGCATAATAACACGTTTCCATTGAAAGTAACAGAAATATTCACATGTCAAGTTTTTATGTGTGCAAAATGCTTTTCAGAGCGAGAGAAGCACTTTTTGACCAACAATGTGATTCTGACCTTTCAATTTTGATATTGCTCAAAACTAATGGAATTCACTCCCAAATGGTGGTTTATGCTTAAATAACCCTTTTGTAAGCATAATAACACGTTTCCATTGAAAGAAACAGAAATATTCACATGTCAAGTTTTTATGCGTGCAAAATGCTTTTCAGAGCGAGAGAAGCACTTTTTGACCAACAATGTGATTCTGACCTTACAATGTTGATATTGCTCAAAACGAATGGAATTCACTCCCAAATGGTGGTTTATGCTTAAATAACCCTTTTGTATCATAATAACACGTTTGAATTGAAAGGAACAGAAATATTCACATGTCAAGTTTTTATGTGTGCAAAATGCTTTTCAGGGCGAGAGAAGCACTTTTTGACCAACAATGTGATTCTGACCTTACAATGTTGATATTGCTCAAAACGAATGGAATTCACTCCAAAATGGTGGTTTATGCTTAAATTACCCTTTTGTATCATAATAACACGTTTGAATTGAAAGGAAAAGAAATATTTACTTGTCAAGTTTTTATGCGTGCAAAATGCTTTTCAGAGCGAGAGAAGCACTTTTTGATCAACAATGTGACTCTGACCTTTCAATTTTGATATTGCTCAAAACTAATGGAATTCACTCCCAAATGGTGGTTTATGCTTAAATAACCCTTTTGTAAGCATAATAACACGTTTGAATTGAAAGAAACAGAAATATTCACATGTCAAGTTTTTATGCGTGCAAAATGCTTTTCAGAGCGAGAGAAGCACTTTTTTACCGACAATGTGATTTTTACCTTTCAATTTTGATATTGCTCAAAACTAATGGAATTCACTCCCAAATGGTGGTTTATGCTTAAATAACCCTTTTGTAAGCATAATAACACGTTTCCATTGAAAGAAACAGAAATATTCACATGTCAAGTTTTTATGCGTGCAAAATGCTTTTAAGAGCGAGAGAAGCACTTTTTGACCAACAATGTGACTCTGACCTTTCAATTTTGATATTGCTCAAAACTAATGGAATTCACTCCCAAATGGTGGTTTATGCTTAAATAACCCTTTTGTAAGCATAATAACACGTTTCCATTGAAAGTAACAGAAATATTCACATGTCAAGTTTTTATGTGTGCAAAATGCTTTTCAGAGCGAGAGAAGCACTTTTTGACCAACAATGTGATTCTGACCTTTCAATTTTGATATTGCTCAAAACTAATGGAATTCACTCCCAAATGGTGGTTTATGCTTAAATAACCCTTTTGTAAGCATAATAACACGTTTCCATTGAAAGAAACAGAAATATTCACATGTCAAGTTTTTATGCGTGCAAAATGCTTTTCAGAGCGAGAGAAGCACTTTTTGACCAACAATGTGATTCTGACCTTACAATGTTGATATTGCTCAAAACGAATGGAATTCACTCCAAAATGGTGGTTTATGCTTAAATAACCCTTTTGTATCATAATAACACGTTTGAATTGAAAGGAACAGAAATATTCACTTGTCAAGTTTTTATGCGTGCAAAATGCTTTTCAGAGCGAGAGAAGCACTTTTTGACCAACAATGTGACTCTGACCTTTCAATTTTGATATTGCTCAAAACTAATGGAATTCACTCCCAAATGGTGGTTTGTGCTTAAATAACCCTTTTGTAAGCATAATAACACGTTTCCATTGAAAGTAACAGAAATATTCACATGTCAAGTTTTTATGTGTGCAAAATGCTTTTCAGAGCGAGAGAAGCACTTTTTGACCAACAATGTGATTCTGACCTTTCAATTTTGATATTGCTCAAAACGAATGGAATTCACTCCCAAATGGTGGTTTATGCTTAAATAACCCTTTTGTAAGCATAATAACACGTTTCCATTGAAAGAAACAGAAATATTCACATGTCAAGTTTTTATGCGTGCAAAATGCTTTTCAGAGCGAGAGAAGCACTTTTTGACCAACAATGTGATTTTTACCTTACAATGTTGATATTGCTCAAAACTAATGGAATTCACTCCCAAATGGTGGTTTATGCTTAAATAACCCTTTTGTAAGCATAATAACACGTTTCCATTGAAAGTAACAGAAATATTCACATGTCAAGTTTTTATGTGTGCAAAATGCTTTTCAGAGCGAGAGAAGCACTTTTTGACCAACAATGTGATTCTGACCTTACAATGTTGATATTGCTCAAAACGAATGGGATTCACTCCCAAATGGTGGTTTATGCTTAAATAACCCTTTTGTATCATAATAACACGTTTGAATTGAAAGGAACAGAAATATTCACTTGTCAAGTTTTTTTGCGTGCAAAATGCTTTTCAGAGCGAGAGAAGCACTTTTTGACCAACAATGTGATTTTTACCTTACAATGTTGATATTGCTCAAAACTAATGGAATTCACTCCCAAATGGTGGTTTATGCTTAAATAACCCTTTTGTAAGCATAATAACACGTTTCCATTGAAAGTAACAGAAATATTCACATGTCAAGTTTTTATGTGTGCAAAATGCTTTTCAGAGCGAGAGAAGCACTTTTTGACCAACAATGTGATTCTGACCTTTCAATTTTGATATTGCTCAAAACTAATGGAATTCACTCCCAAATGGTGGTTTATGCTTAAATAACCCTTTTGTAAGCATAATAACACGTTTGAATTGAAAGAAACAGAAATATTCACATGTCAAGTTTTTATGCGTGCAAAATGCTTTTCAGAGCGAGAGAAGCACTTTTTGACCGACAATGTGATTTTTACCTTTCAATTTTGATATTGCTCAAAACTAATGGAATTCACTCCCAAATGGTGGTTTATGCTTAAATAACCCTTTTGTAAGCATAATAACACGTTTCCATTGAAAGAAACAGAAATATTCACATGTCAAGTTTTTATGCGTGCAAAATGCTTTTAAGAGCGAGAGAAGCACTTTTTGACCAACAATGTGACTCTGACCTTTCAATTTTGATATTGCTCAAAACTAATGGAATTCACTCCCAAATGGTGGTTTATGCTTAAATAACCCTTTTGTAAGCATAATAACACGTTTCCATTGAAAGTAACAGAAATATTCACATGTCAAGTTTTTATGTGTGCAAAATGCTTTTCAGAGCGAGAGAAGCACTTTTTGACCAACAATGTGATTCTGACCTTTCAATTTTGATATTGCTCAAAACTAATGGAATTCACTCCCAAATGGTGGTTTATGCTTAAATAACCCTTTTGTAAGCATAATAACACGTTTCCATTGAAAGAAACAGAAATATTCACATGTCAAGTTTTTATGCGTGCAAAATGCTTTTCAGAGCGAGAGAAGCACTTTTTGACCAACAATGTGATTCTGACCTTACAATGTTGATATTGCTCTAAACGAATGGAATTCACTCCAAAATGGTGGTTTATGCTTAAATAACCCTTTTGTATCATAATAACACGTTTGAATTGAAAGGAACAGAAATATTCACTTGTCAAGTTTTTATGCGTGCAAAATGCTTTTCAGAGCGAGAGAAGCACTTTTTGACCAACAATGTGACTCTGACCTTTCAATTTTGATATTGCTCAAAACTAATGGAATTCACTCCCAAATGGTGGTTTGTGCTTAAATAACCCTTTTGTAAGCATAATAACACGTTTCCATTGAAAGTAACAGAAATATTCACATGTCAAGTTTTTATGTGTGCAAAATGCTTTTCAGAGCGAGAGAAGCACTTTTTGACCAACAATGTGATTCTGACCTTTCAATTTTGATATTGCTCAAAACTAATGGAATTCACTCCCAAATGGTGGTTTATGCTTAAATAACCCTTTTGTAAGCATAATAACACGTTTCCATTGACAGAAACAGAAATATTCACATGTCAAGTTTTTATGCGTGCAAAATGCTTTTCAGAGCGAGAGAAGCACTTTTTGACCAACAATGTGATTTTTACCTTACAATGTTGATATTGCTCAAAACTAATGGAATTCACTCCCAAATGGTGGTTTATGCTTAAATAACCCTTTTGTAAGCATAATAACACGTTTCCATTGAAAGTAACAGAAATATTCACATGTCAAGTTTTTATGTGTGCAAAATGCTTTTCAGAGCGAGAGAAGCACTTTTTGACCAACAATGTGATTCTGACCTTACAATGTTGATATTGCTCAAAACGAATGGAATTCACTCCCAAATGGTGGTTTATGCTTAAATAACCCTTTTGTATCATAATAACACGTTTGAATTGAAAGGAACAGAAATATTCACTTGTCAAGTTTTTATGCGTGCAAAATGCTTTTCAGAGCGAGAGAAGCACTTTTTGACCAACAATGTGATTTTTACCTTACAATGTTGATATTGCTCAAAACTAATGGAATTCACTCCCAAATGGTGGTTTATGCTTAAATAACCCTTTTGTAAGCATAATAACACGTTTCCATTGAAAGTAACAGAAATATTCACATGTCAAGTTTTTATGTGTGCAAAATGCTTTTCAGAGCGAGAGAAGCACTTTTTGACCAACAATGTGATTCTGACCTTACAATGTTGATATTGCTCAAAACGAATGGAATTCACTCCAAAATGGTGGTTTATGCTTAAATAACCCTTTTGTATCATAATAACACGTTTGAATTGAAAGGAACAGAAATATTCACTTGTCAAGTTTTTATGCGTGCAAAATGCTTTTCAGAGCGAGAGAAGCACTTTTTGACCAACAATGTGACTCTGACCTTTCAATTTTGATATTGCTCAAAACTAATGGAATTCACTCCCAAATGGTGGTTTGTGCTTAAATAACCCTTTTGTAAGCATAATAACACGTTTCCATTGAAAGTAACAGAAATATTCACATGTCAAGTTTTTATGTGTGCAAAATGCTTTTCAGAGCGAGAGAAGCACTTTTTGATCAACAATGTGACTCTGACCTTTCAATTTTGATATTGCTCAAAACTAATGGAATTCACTCCCAAATGGTGGTTTATGCTTAAATAACCCTTTTGTAAGCATAATAACACGTTTGAATTGAAAGAAACAGAAATATTCACATGTCAAGTTTTTATGCGTGCAAAATGCTTTTCAGAGCGAGAGAAGCACTTTTTGACCAACAATGTGATTTTTACCTTACAATGTTGATATTGCTCAAAACTAATGGAATTCACTCCCAAATGGTGGTTTATGCTTAAATAACCCTTTTGTAAGCATAATAACACGTTTCCATTGAAAGTAACAGAAATATTCACGTTTCTAGTTTTTATGTGTGCAAAATGCTTTTCAGAGCGAGAGAAGCACTTTTTGACCAACAATGTGATTCTGACCTTACAATGTTGATATTGCTCAAAACTAATGGAATTCACTCCCAAATGGTGGTTTATGCTTAAATAACCCTTTTCTAAGCATAATAACACGTTTGAATTGAAAGAAACAGAAATATTCACATGTCAAGTTTTTATGCGTGCAAAATGCTTTTCAGAGCGAGAGAAGCACTTTTTGACCAACAATGTGATTTTTACCTTACAATGTTGATATTGCTCAAAACTAATGGAATTCACTCCCAAATGGTGGTTTATGCTTAAATAACCCTTTTGTATCATAATAACACGTTTGAATTGAAAGGAACAGAAATATTCACTTGTCAAGTTTTTATGCGTGCAAAATGCTTTTCAGAGCGAGAGAAGCACTTTTTGATCAACAATGTGACTCTGACCTTTCAATTTTGATATTGCTCAAAACTAATGGAATTCACTCCCAAATGGTGGTTTATGCTTAAATAACCCTTTTGTAAGCATAATAACACGTTTGAATTGAAAGAAACAGAAATATTCACATGTCAAGTTTTTATGCGTGCAAAATGCTTTTCAGAGCGAGAGAAGCACTTTTTGACCAACAATGTGATTTTTACCTTACAATGTTGATATTGCTCAAAACTAATGGAATTCACTCCCAAATGGTGGTTTATGCTTAAATAACCCTTTTGTAAGCATAATAACACGTTTCCATTGAAAGTAACAGAAATATTCACGTTTCTAGTTTTTATGTGTGCAAAATGCTTTTCAGAGCGAGAGAAGCACTTTTTGACCAACAATGTGATTCTGACCTTACAATGTTGATATTGCTCAAAACTAATGGAATTCACTCCCAAATGGTGGTTTATGCTTAAATAACCCTTTTCTAAGCATAATAACACGTTTGAATTGAAAGTAACAGAAATATTCACATGTCAAGTTTTTATGCGTGCAAAATGCTTTTCAGAGCGAGAGAAGCACTTTTTGACCAACAATGTGATTTTTACCTTACAATGTTGATATTGCTCAAAACTAATGGAATTCACTCCCAAATGGTGGTTTATGCTTAAATAACCCTTTTGTAAGCATAATAACACGTTTCCATTGAAAGAAACAGAAATATTCACATGTCAAGTTTTTATGCGTGCAAAATGCTTTTCAGAGCGAGAGAAGCACTTTTTGACCAACAATGTGACTCTGACCTTTCAATTTTGATATTGCTCAAAACTAATGGAATTCACTCCCAAATGGTGGTTTATGCTTAAATAACCCTTTTGTAAGCATAATAACACGTTTCCATTGAAAGTAACAGAAATATTCACATGTCAAGTTTTTATGCGTGCAAAATGCTTTTAAGAGCGAGAGAAGCACTTTTTGACCAACAATGTGACTCTGACCTTTCAATTTTGATATTGCTCAAAACTAATGGAATTCACTCCCAAATGGTGGTTTATGCTTAAATAACCCTTTTGTAAGCATAATAACACGTTTCCATTGAAAGTAACAGAAATATTCACATGTCAAGTTTTTATGTGTGCAAAATGCTTTTCAGAGCGAGAGAAGCACTTTTTGACCAACAATGTGATTCTGACCTTTCAATTTTGATATTGCTCAAAACTAATGGAATTCACTCCCAAATGGTGGTATATGCTTAAATAACCCTTTTGTAAGCATAATAACACGTTTCCATTGAAAGAAACAGAAATATTCACATGTCAAGTTTTTATGCGTGCAAAATGCTTTTCAGAGCGAGAGAAGCACTTTTTGACCAACAATGTGATTCTGACCTTACAATGTTGATATTGCTCAAAACGAATGGAATTCACTCCAAAATGGTGGTTTATGCTTAAATAACCCTTTTGTATCATAATAACACGTTTGAATTGAAAGGAACAGAAATATTCACTTGTCAAGTTTTTATGCGTGCAAAATGCTTTTCAGAGCGAGAGAAGCACTTTTTGACCAACAATGTGACTCTGACCTTACAATGTTGATATTGCTCAAAACGAATGGAATTCACTCCCAAATGGTGGTTTATGCTTAAATAACCCTTTTGTATCATAATAACACGTTTGAATTGAAAGGATCAGAAATATTCACTTGTCAAGTTTTTATGCGTGCAAAATGCTTTTCAGAGCGAGAGAAGCACTTTTTGACCAACAATGTGATTTTTACCTTACAATGTTGATATTGCTCAAAACTAATGGAATTCACTCCCAAATGGTGGTTTATGCTTAAATAACCCTTTTGTAAGCATAATAACACGTTTCCATTGAAAGTAACAGAAATATTCACATGTCAAGTTTTTATGTGTGCAAAATGCTTTTCAGAGCGAGAGAAGCACTTTTTGACCAACAATGTGATTCTGACCTTACAATGTTGATATTGCTCAAAACGAATGGAATTCACTCCAAAATGGTGGTTCATGCTTAAATAACCCTTTTGTATCATAATAACACGTTTGAATTGAAAGGAACAGAAATATTCACTTGTCAAGTTTTTATGCGTGCAAAATGCTTTTCAGAGCGAGAGAAGCACTTTTTGACCAACAATGTGACTCTGACCTTTCAATTTTGATATTGCTCAAAACTAATGGAATTCACTCCCAAATGGTGGTTTGTGCTTAAATAACCCTTTTGTAAGCATAATAACACGTTTCCATTGAAAGTAACAGAAATATTCACATGTCAAGTTTTTATGTGTGCAAAATGCTTTTCAGAGCGAGAGAAGCACTTTTTGACCAACAATGTGATTCTGACCTTTCAATTTTGATATTGCTCAAAACTAATGGAATTCACTCCCAAATGGTGGTTTATGCTTAAATAACCCTTTTGTAAGCATAATAACACGTTTCCATTGAAAGTAACAGAAATATTCACGTTTCTAGTTTTTATGTGTGCAAAATGCTTTTCAGAGCGAGAGAAGCACTTTTTGACCAACAATGTGATTCTGACCTTACAATGTTGATATTGCTCAAAACTAATGGAATTCACTCCCAAATGGTGGTTTATGCTTAAATAACCCTTTTCTAAGCATAATAACACGTTTGAATTGAAAGAAACAGAAATATTCACATGTCAAGTTTTTATGCGTGCAAAATGCTTTTCAGAGCGAGAGAAGCACTTTTTGACCAACAATGTGATTTTTACCTTACAATGTTGATATTGCTCAAAACTAATGGAATTCACTCCCAAATGGTGGTTTATGCTTAAATAACCCTTTTGTATCATAATAACACGTTTGAATTGAAAGGAACAGAAATATTCACTTGTCAAGTTTTTATGCGTGCAAAATGCTTTTCAGAGCGAGAGAAGCACTTTTTGATCAACAATGTGACTCTGACCTTTCAATTTTGATATTGCTCAAAACTAGTGGAATTCACTCCCAAATGGTGGTTTATGCTTAAATAACCCTTTTGTAAGCATAATAACACGTTTGAATTGAAAGAAACAGAAATATTCACATGTCAAGTTTTTATGCGTGCAAAATGCTTTTCAGAGCGAGAGAAGCACTTTTTGACCAACAATGTGATTTTTACCTTACAATGTTGATATTGCTCAAAACTAATGGAATTCACTCCCAAATGGTGGTTTATGCTTAAATAACCCTTTTGTAAGCATAATAACACGTTTCCATTGAAAGTAACAGAAATATTCACGTTTCTAGTTTTTATGTGTGCAAAATGCTTTTCAGAGCGAGAGAAGCACTTTTTGACCAACAATGTGATTCTGACCTTACAATGTTGATATTGCTCAAAACTAATGGAATTCACTCCCAAATGGTGGTTTATGCTTAAATAACCCTTTTCTAAGCATAATAACACGTTTGAATTGAAAGTAACAGAAATATTCACATGTCAAGTTTTTATGCGTGCAAAATGCTTTTCAGAGCGAGAGAAGCACTTTTTGACCAACAATGTGATTTTTACCTTACAATGTTGATATTGCTCAAAACTAATGGAATTCACTCCCAAATGGTGGTTTATGCTTAAATAACCCTTTTGTAAGCATAATAACACGTTTCCATTGAAAGAAACAGAAATATTCACATGTCAAGTTTTTATGCGTGCAAAATGCTTTTCAGAGCGAGAGAAGCACTTTTTGACCAACAATGTGACTCTGACCTTTCAATTTTGATATTGCTCAAAACTAATGGAATTCACTCCCAAATGGTGGTTTATGCTTAAATAACCCTTTTGTAAGCATAATAACACGTTTCCATTGAAAGTAACAGAAATATTCACATGTCAAGTTTTTATGTGTGCAAAATGCTTTTCAGAGCGAGAGAAGCACTTTTTGACCAACAATGTGATTCTGACCTTTCAATTTTGATATTGCTCAAAACTAATGGAATTCACTCCCAAATGGTGGTTTATGCTTAAATAACCCTTTTGTATCATAATAACACGTTTGAATTGAAAGGAACAGAAATATTCACATGTCAAGTTTTTATGTGTGCAAAATGCTTTTCAGAGCGAGAGAAGCACTTTTTGACCGACAATGTGATTTTTACCTTTCAATTTTGATATTGCTCAAAACTAATGGAATTCACTCCCAAATGGTGGTTTATGCTTAAATAACCCTTTTGTAAGCATAATAACACGTTTCCATTGAAAGAAACAGAAATATTCACATGTCAAGTTTTTATGCGTGCAAAATGCTTTTCAGAGCGAGAGAAGCACTTTTTGACCAACAATGTGACTCTGACCTTTCAATTTTGATATTGCTCAAAACTAATGGAATTCACTCCCAAATGGTGGTTTATGCTTAAATAACCCTTTTGTAAGCATAATAACACGTTTCCATTGAAAGAAACAGAAATATTCACATGTCAAGTTTTTATGCGTGCAAAATGCTTTTCAGAGCGAGAGAAGCACTTTTTGACCAACAATGTGATTCTGACCTTACAATGTTGATATTGCTCAAAACGAATGGAATTCACTCCCAAATGGTGGTTTATGCTTAAATAACCCTTTTGTATCATAATAACACGTTTGAATTGAAAGGAACAGAAATATTCACTTGTCAAGTTTTTATGCGTGCAAAATGCTTTTCAGAGCGAGAGAAGCACTTTTTGACCAACAATGTGATTCTGACCTTTCAATTTTGATATTGCTCAAAACTAATGGAATTCACTCCCAAATGGTGGTTTATGCTTAAATAACCCTTTTGTAAGCATAATAACACGTTTCCATTGAAAGAAACAGAAATATTCACATGTCAAGTTTTTATGCGTGCAAAATGCTTTTCAGAGCGAGAGAAGCACTTTTTGACCAACAATGTGATTCTGACCTTACAATGTTGATATTGCTCAAAACGAATGGAATTCACTCCCAAATGGTGGTTTATGCTTAAATAACCCTTTTGTATCATAATAACACGTTTGAATTGAAAGGAACAGAAATATTCACATGTCAAGTTTTTATGTGTGCAAAATGCTTTTCAGAGCGAGAGAAGCACTTTTTGACCAACAATGTGATTCTGACCTTACAATGTAAGGTATTGCTCAAAACGAATGGAATTCACTCCAAAATGGTGGTTTATGCTTAAATTACCCTTTTGTATCATAATAACACGTTTGAATTGAAAGGAACAGAAATATTCACTTGTCAAGTTTTTATGCGTGCAAAATGCTTTTCAGAGCGAGAGAAGCACTTTTTGATCAACAATGTGACTCTGACCTTTCAATTTTGATATTGCTCAAAACTAATGGAATTCACTCCCAAATGGTGGTTTATGCTTAAATAACCCTTTTGTAAGCATAATAACACGTTTGAATTGAAAGAAACAGAAATATTCACATGTCAAGTTTTTATGCGTGCAAAATGCTTTTCAGAGCGAGAGAAGCACTTTTTGACCAACAATGTGATTCTGACCTTACAATGTTGATATTGCTCAAAACGAATGGAATTCACTCCCAAATGGTGGTTTATGCTTAAATAACCCTTTTGTATCATAATAACACGTTTGAATTGAAAGGAACAGAAATATTCACATGTCAAGTTTTTATGTGTGCAAAATGCTTTTCAGAGCGAGAGAAGCACTTTTTGACCAACAATGTGATTCTGACCTTACAATGTAAGGTATTGCTCAAAACGAATGGAATTCACTCCAAAATGGTGGTTTATGCTTAAATTACCCTTTTGTATCATAATAACACGTTTGAATTGAAAGGAACAGAAATATTCACATGTCAAGTTTTTATGCGTGCAAAATGCTTTTCAGAGCGAGAGAAGCACTTTTTGATCAACAATGTGACTCTGACCTTTCAATTTTGATATTGCTCAAAACTAATGGAATTCACTCCCAAATGGTGGTTTATGCTTAAATAACCCTTTTGTAAGCATAATAACACGTTTGAATTGAAAGAAACAGAAATATTCACATGTCAAGTTTTTATGCGTGCAAAATGCTTTTCAGAGCGAGAGAAGCACTTTTTGACCAACAATGTGATTTTTACCTTACAATGTTGATATTGCTCAAAACTAATGGAATTCACTCCCAAATGGTGGTTTATGCTTAAATAACCCTTTTGTAAGCATAATAACACGTTTCCATTGAAAGTAACAGAAATATTCACGTTTCTAGTTTTTATGTGTGCAAAATGCTTTTCAGAGCGAGAGAAGCACTTTTTGACCAACAATGTGATTCTGACCTTACAATGTTGATATTGCTCAAAACTAATGGAATTCACTCCCAAATGGTGGTTTATGCTTAAATAACCCTTTTCTAAGCATAATAACACGTTTGAATTGAAAGAAACAGAAATATTCACATGTCAAGTTTTTATGCGTGCAAAATGCTTTTCAGAGCGAGAGAAGCACTTTTTGACCAACAATGTGATTCTGACCTTTCAATTTTGATATTGCTCAAAACTAATGGAATTCACTCCCAAATGGTGGTTTATGCTTAAATAACCCTTTTGTAAGCATAATAACACGTTTCCATTGAAAGAAACAGAAATATTCACATGTCAAGTTTTTATGCGTGCAAAATGCTTTTCAGAGCGAGAGAAGCACTTTTTGACCAACAATGTGATTCTGACCTTACAATGTTGATATTGCTCAAAACGAATGGAATTCACTCCGAAATGGTGGTTTATGCTTAAATAACCCTTTTGTATCATAATAACACGTTTGAATTGAAAGGAACAGAAATATTCACTTGTCAAGTTTTTATGCGTGCAAAATGCTTTTCAGAGCGAGAGAAGCACTTTTTGACCAACAATGTGATTCTGACCTTACAATGTTGATATTGCTCAAA
Source organism: Pollachius pollachius (assembly GCF_949987615.1). NCBI lineage: Eukaryota > Metazoa > Chordata > Actinopteri > Gadiformes > Gadidae > Pollachius > Pollachius pollachius. Next base: position 51,997 of record NW_027641247.1, read on the forward strand.
ACGAATGGAATTCACTCCAACATGGTGGTTTATGCTTAAATTACCCTTTTGTATCATAATAACACGTTTGAATTGAAAGGAACAGAAATATTCACTTGTCAAGTTTTTATGCGTGCAAAATGCTTTTCAGAGCGAGAGAAGCACTTTTTGATCAACAATGTGACTCTGACCTTTCAATTTTGATATTGCTCAAAACTAATGGAATTCACTCCCAAATGGTGGTTTATGCTTAAATAACCCTTTTGTAAGCATAATAACACGTTTCCATTGACAGAAACAGAAATATTCACATGTCAAGTTTTTATGCGTGCAAAATGCTTTTCAGAGCGAGAGAAGCACTTTTTGACCAACAATGTGATTTTTACCTTACAATGTTGATATTGCTCAAAACTAATGGAATTCACTCCCAAATGGTGGTTTATGCTTAAATAACCCTTTTGTAAGCATAATAACACGTTTCCATTGAAAGTAACAGAAATATTCACGTTTCTAGTTTTTATGTGTGCAAAATGCTTTTCAGAGCGAGAGAAGCACTTTTTGACCAACAATGTGATTCTGACCTTACAATGTTGATATTGCTCAAAACTAATGGAATTCACTCCCAAATGGTGGTTTATGCTTAAATAACCCTTTTCTAAGCATAATAAAACGTTTGAATTGAAAGTAACAGAAATATTCACATGTCAAGTTTTTATGCGTGCAAAATGCTTTTCAGAGCGAGAGAAGCACTTTTTGACCAACAATGTGATTTTTACCTTACAATGTTGATATTGCTCAAAACTAATGGAATTCACTCCCAAATGGTGGTTTATGCTTAAATAACCCTTTTGTAAGCATAATAACACGTTTCCATTGAAAGTAACAGAAATATTCACATGTCAAGTTTTTATGTGTGCAAAATGCTTTTCAGAGCGAGAGAAGCACTTTTTGACCAACAATGTGATTCCGACCTTTCAATTTTGATATTGCTCAAAACTAATGGAATTCACTCCCAAATGGTGGTTTATGCTTAAATAACCCTTTTGTATCATAATAACACGTTTGAATTGAAAGGAACAGAAATATTCACATGTCAAGTTTTTATGTGTGCAAAATGCTTTTCAGAGCGAGAGAAGCACTTTTTGACCAACAATGTGATTTTTACCTTACAATGTTGATATTGCTCAAAACTAATGGAATTCACTCCCAAATGGTGGTTTATGCTTAAATAACCCTTTTGTAAGCATAATAACACGTTTCCATTGAAAGAAACAGAAATATTCACATGTCAAGTTTTTATGCGTGCAAAATGCTTTTCAGAGCGAGAGAAGCACTTTTTGACCAACAATGTGACTCTGACCTTTCAATTTTGATATTGCTCAAAACTAATGGAATTCACTCCCAAATGGTGGTTTATGCTTAAATAACCCTTTTGTAAGCATAATAACACGTTTCCATTGAAAGTAACAGAAATATTCACATGTCAAGTTTTTATGTGTGCAAAATGCTTTTCAGAGCGAGAGAAGCACTTTTTGACCAACAATGTGATTCTGACCTTTCAATTTTGATATTGCTCAAAACTAATGGAATTCACTCCCAAATGGTGGTTTATGCTTAAATAACCCTTTTGTATCATAATAACACGTTTGAATTGAAAGGAACAGAAATATTCACATGTCAAGTTTTTATGTGTGCAAAATGCTTTTCAGAGCGAGAGAAGCACTTTTTGACCGACAATGTGATTTTTACCTTTCAATTTTGATATTGCTCAAAACTAATGGAATTCACTCCCAAATGGTGGTTTATGCTTAAATAACCCTTTTGTAAGCATAATAACACGTTTCCATTGAAAGAAACAGAAATATTCACATGTCAAGTTTTTATGCGTGCAAAATGCTTTTCAGAGCGAGAGAAGCACTTTTTGACCAACAATGTGACTCTGACCTTTCATTTTTGATATTGCTCAAAACTAATGGAATTCACTCCCAAATGGTGGTTTATGCTTAAATAACCCTTTTGTAAGCATAATAACACGTTTCCATTGAAAGAAACAGAAATATTCACATGTCAAGTTTTTATGCGTGCAAAATGCTTTTCAGAGCGAGAGAAGCACTTTTTGACCAACAATGTGATTCTGACCTTACAATGTTGATATTGCTCAAAACGAATGGAATTCACTCCAAAATGGTGGTTTATGCTTAAATTACCCTTTTGTATCATAATAACACGTTTGAATTGAAAGGAACAGAAATATTCACTTGTCAAGTTTTTATGCGTGCAAAATGCTTTTCAGAGCGAGAGAAGCACTTTTTGATCAACAATGTGACTCTGACCTTTCAATTTTGATATTGCTCAAAACTAATGGAATTCACTCCCAAATGGTGGTTTATGCTTAAATAACCCTTTTGTAAGCATAATAACACGTTTGAATTGAAAGAAACAGAAATATTCACATGTCAAGTTTTTATGCGTGCAAAATGCTTTTCAGAGCGAGAGAAGCACTTTTTGACCAACAATGTGATTTTTACCTTACAATGTTGATATTGCTCAAAACTAATGGAATTCACTCCCAAATGGTGGTTTATGCTTAAATAACCCTTTTGTAAGCATAATAACACGTTTCCATTGAAAGTAACAGAAATATTCACGTTTCTAGTTTTTATGTGTGCAAAATGCTTTTCAGAGCGAGAGAAGCACTTTTTGACCAACAATGTGATTCTGACCTTACAATGTTGATATTGCTCAAAACTAATGGAATTCACTCCCAAATGGTGGTTTATGCTTAAATAACCCTTTTCTAAGCATAATAACACGTTTGAATTGAAAGAAACAGAAATATTCACATGTCAAGTTTTTATGCGTGCAAAATGCTTTTCAGAGCGAGAGAAGCACTTTTTGACCAACAATGTGATTTTTACCTTACAATGTTGATATTGCTCAAAACTAATGGAATTCACTCCCAAATGGTGGTTTATGCTTAAATAACCCTTTTGTATCATAATAACACGTTTGAATTGAAAGGAACAGAAATATTCACTTGTCAAGTTTTTATGCGTGCAAAATGCTTTTCAGAGCGAGAGAAGCACTTTTTGACCAACAATGTGATTCTGACCTTTCAATTTTGATATTGCTCAAAACTAATGGAATTCACTCCCAAATGGTGGTTTATGCTTAAATAACCCTTTTGTAAGCATAATAACATGTTTCCATTGAAAGAAACAGAAATATTCACATGTCAAGTTTTTATGCGTGCAAAATGCTTTTCAGAGCGAGAGAAGCACTTTTTGACCAACAATGTGATTCTGACCTTACAATGTTGATATTGCTCAAAACGAATGGAATTCACTCCCAAATGGTGGTTTATGCTTAAATAACCCTTTTGTATCATAATAACACGTTTGAATTGAAAGGAACAGAAATATTCACTTGTCAAGTTTTTATGCGTGCAAAATGCTTTTCAGAGCGAGAGAAGCACTTTTTGACCAACAATGTGATTCTGACCTTACAATGTTGATATTGCTCAAAACGAATGGAATTCACTCCAAAATGGTGGTTTATGCTTAAATTACCCTTTTGTATCATAATAACACGTTTGAATTGAAAGGAACAGAAATATTCACTTGTCAAGTTTTTATGCGTGCAAAATGCTTTTCAGAGCGAGAGAAGCACTTTTTGATCAACAATGTGACTCTGACCTTTCAATTTTGATATTGCTCAAAACTAATGGAATTCACTCCCAAATGGTGGTTTATGCTTAAATAACCCTTTTGTAAGCATAATAACACGTTTGAATTGAAAGAAACAGAAATATTCACATGTCAAGTTTTTATGCGTGCAAAATGCTTTTCAGAGCGAGAGAAGCACTTTTTGACCAACAATGTGATTTTTACCTTACAATGTTGATATTGCTCAAAACTAATGGAATTCACTCCCAAATGGTGGTTTATGCTTAAATAACCCTTTTGTAAGCATAATAACACGTTTCCATTGAAAGTAACAGAAATATTCACGTTTCTAGTTTTTATGTGTGCAAAATGCTTTTCAGAGCGAGAGAAGCACTTTTTGACCAACAATGTGATTCTGACCTTACAATGTTGATATTGCTCAAAACTAATGGAATTCACTCCCAAATGGTGGTTTATGCTTAAATAACCCTTTTCTAAGCATAATAACACGTTTGAATTGAAAGTAACAGAAATATTCACATGTCAAGTTTTTATGCGTGCAAAATGCTTTTCAGAGCGAGAGAAGCACTTTTTGACCAACAATGTGATTTTTACCTTACAATGTTGATATTGCTCAAAACTAATGGAATTCACTCCCAAATGGTGGTTTATGCTTAAATAACCCTTTTGTAAGCATAATAACACGTTTCCATTGAAAGTAACAGAAATATTCACATGTCAAGTTTTTATGTGTGCAAAATGCTTTTCAGAGCGAGAGAAGCACTTTTTGACCAACAATGTGATTCTGACCTTTCAATTTTGATATTGCTCAAAACTAATGGAATTCACTCCCAAATGGTGGTTTATGCTTAAATAACCCTTTTGTATCATAATAACACGTTTGAATTGAAAGGAACAGAAATATTCACATGTCAAGTTTTTATGTGTGCAAAATGCTTTTCAGAGCGAGAGAAGCACTTTTTGACCAACAATGTGATTTTTACCTTACAATGTTGATATTGCTCAAAACTAATGGAATTCACTCCCAAATGGTGGTTTATGCTTAAATAACCCTTTTGTAAGCATAATAACACGTTTCCATTGAAAGAAACAGAAATATTCACATGTCAAGTTTTTATGCGTGCAAAATGCTTTTCAGAGCGAGAGAAGCACTTTTTGACCAACAATGTGACTCTGACCTTTCAATTTTGATATTGCTCAAAACTAATGGAATTCACTCCCAAATGGTGGTTTATGCTTAAATAACCCTTTTGTAAGCATAATAACACGTTTCCATTGAAAGTAACAGAAATATTCACATGTCAAGTTTTTATGTGTGCAAAATGCTTTTCAGAGCGAGAGAAGCACTTTTTGACCAACAATGTGATTCTGACCTTTCAATTTTGATATTGCTCAAAACTAATGGAATTCACTCCCAAATGGTGGTTTATGCTTAAATAACCCTTTTGTATCATAATAACACGTTTGAATTGAAAGGAACAGAAATATTCACATGTCAAGTTTTTATGTGTGCAAAATGCTTTTCAGAGCGAGAGAAGCACTTTTTGACCGACAATGTGATTTTTACCTTTCAATTTTGATATTGCTCAAAACTAATGGAATTCACTCCCAAATGGTGGTTTATGCTTAAATAACCCTTTTGTAAGCATAATAACACGTTTCCATTGAAAGAAACAGAAATATTCACATGTCAAGTTTTTATGCGTGCAAAATGCTTTTCAGAGCGAGAGAAGCACTTTTTGACCAACAATGTGACTCTGACCTTTCAATTTTGATATTGCTCAAAACTAATGGAATTCACTCCCAAATGGTGGTTTATGCTTAAATAACCCTTTTGTAAGCATAATAACACGTTTCCATTGAAAGAAACAGAAATATTCACATGTCAAGTTTTTATGCGTGCAAAATGCTTTTCAGAGCGAGAGAAGCACTTTTTGACCAACAATATGATTTTTACCTTACAATGTTGATATTGCTCAAAACGAATGGAATTCACTCCCAAATGGTGGTTTATGCTTAAATAACCCTTTTGTATCATAATAACACGTTTGAATTGAAAGGAACAGAAATATTCACTTGTCAAGTTTTTATGCGTGCAAAATGCTTTTCAGAGCGAGAGAAGCACTTTTTGACCAACAATGTGATTCTGACCTTTCAATTTTGATATTGCTCAAAACTAATGGAATTCACTCCCAAATGGTGGTTTATGCTTAAATAACCCTTTTGTAAGCATAATAACACGTTTCCATTGAAAGAAACAGAAATATTCACATGTCAAGTTTTTATGCGTGCAAAATGCTTTTCAGAGCGAGAGAAGCACTTTTTGACCAACAATGTGATTCTGACCTTACAATGTTGATATTGCTCAAAACGAATGGAATTCACTCCAAAATGGTGGTTTATGCTTAAATTACCCTTTTGTATCATAATAACACGTTTGAATTGAAAGGAACAGAAATATTCACTTGTCAAGTTTTTATGCGTGCAAAATGCTTTTCAGAGCGAGAGAAGCACTTTTTGATCAACAATGTGACTCCGACCTTTCAATTTTAATATTGCTCAAAACTAATGGAATTAACTCCCAAATGGTGGTTTATGCTTAAATAACCCTTTTGTAAGCATAATAACACGTTTGAATTGAAAGAAACAGAAATATTCACATGTCAAGTTTTTATGCGTGCAAAATGCTTTTCAGAGCGAGAGAAGCACTTTTTGACCAACAATGTGATTTTTACCTTACAATGTTGATATTGCTCAAAACTAATGGAATTCACTCCCAAATGGTGGTTTATGCTTAAATAACCCTTTTGTAAGCATAATAACACGTTTCCATTGAAAGTAACAGAAATATTCAAGTTTCTAGTTTTTATGTGTGCAAAATGCTTTTCAGAGCGAGAGAAGCACTTTTTGACCAACAATGTGATTCTGACCTTACAATGTTGATATTGCTCAAAACTAATGGAATTCACTCCCAAATGGTGGTTTATGCTTAAATAACCCTTTTGTATCATAATAACACGTTTGAATTGAAAGGAACAGAAATATTCACTTGTCAAGTTTTTATGCGTGCAAAATGCTTTTCAGAGCGAGAGAAGCACTTTTTGACCAACAATGTGACTCTGACCTTTCAATTTTGATATTGCTCAAAACTAATGGAATTCACTCCCAAATGGTGGTTTGTGCTTAAATAACCCTTTTGTAAGCATAATAACACGTTTCCATTGAAAGTAACAGAAATATTCACATGTCAAGTTTTTATGTGTGCAAAATGCTTTTCAGAGCGAGAGAAGCACTTTTTGACCAACAATGTGATTCTGACCTTTCAATTTTGATATTGCTCAAAACTAATGGAATTCACTCCCAAATGGTGGTTTATGCTTAAATAACCCTTTTGTAAGCATAATAACACGTTTCCATTGAAAGAAACAGAAATATTCACATGTCAAGTTTTTATGCGTGCAAAATGCTTTTCAGAGCGAGAGAAGCACTTTTTGACCAACAATGTGATTTTTACCTTACAATGTTGATATTGCTCAAAACTAATGGAATTCACTCCCAAATGGTGGTTTATGCTTAAATAACCCTTTTGTATCATAATAACACGTTTGAATTGAAAGGAACAGAAATATTCACTTGTCAAGTTTTTATGCGTGCAAAATGCTTTTCAGAGCGAGAGAAGCACTTTTTGACCAACAATGTGATTCTGACCTTTCAATTTTGATATTGCTCAAAACTAATGGAATTCACTCCCAAATGGTGGTTTATGCTTAAATAACCCTTTTGTAAGCATAATAACACGTTTCCATTGAAAGAAACAGAAATATTCACATGTCAAGTTTTTATGCGTGCAAAATGCTTTTCAGAGCGAGAGAAGCACTTTTTGACCAACAATGTGATTCTGACCTTACAATGTTGATATTGCTCAAAACGAATGGAATTCACTCCCAAATGGTGGTTTATGCTTAAATAACCCTTTTGTATCATAATAACACGTTTGAATTGAAAGGAACAGAAATATTCACATGTCAAGTTTTTATGTGTGCAAAATGCTTTTCAGAGCGAGAGAAGCACTTTTTGATCAACAATGTGACTCTGACCTTTCAATTTTGATATTGCTCAAAACTAATGGAATTCACTCCCAAATGGTGGTTTATGCTTAAATAACCCTTTTGTAAGCATAATAACACGTTCGAATTGAAAGAAACAGAAATATTCACATGTCAAGTTTTTATGCGTGCAAAATGCTTTTCAGAGCGAGAGAAGCACTTTTTGACCAACAATGTGATTTTTACCTTACAATGTTGATATTGCTCAAAACTAATGGAATTCACTCCCAAATGGTGGTTTATGCTTAAATAACCCTTTTGTAAGCATAATAACACGTTTCCATTGAAAGTAACAGAAATATTCACGTTTCTAGTTTTTATGTGTGCAAAATGCTTTTCAGAGCGAGAGAAGCACTTTTTGACCAACAATGTGATTCTGACCTTACAATGTTGATATTGCTCAAAACTAATGGAATTCACTCCCAAATGGTGGTTTATGCTTAAATAACCCTTTTCTAAGCATAATAACACGTTTGAATTGAAAGAAACAGAAATATTCACATGTCAAGTTTTTATGCGTGCAAAATGCTTTTCAGAGCGAGAGAAGCACTTTTTGACCAACAATGTGATTTTTACCTTACAATGTTGATATTGCTCAAAACTAATGGAATTCACTCCCAAATGGTGGTTTATGCTTAAATAACCCTTTTGTATCATAATAACACGTTTGAATTGAAAGGAACAGAAATATTCACTTGTCAAGTTTTTATGCGTGCAAAATGCTTTTCAGAGCGAGAGAAGCACTTTTTGATCAACAATGTGACTCTGACCTTTCAATTTTGATATTGCTCAAAACTAATGGAATTCACTCCCAAATGGTGGTTTATGCTTAAATAACCCTTTTGTAAGCATAATAACACGTTTGAATTGAAAGAAACAGAAATATTCACATGTCAAGTTTTTATGCGTGCAAAATGCTTTTCAGAGCGAGAGAAGCACTTTTTGACCAACAATGTGATTTTTACCTTACAATGTTGATATTGCTCAAAACTAATGGAATTCACTCCCAAATGGTGGTTTATGCTTAAATAACCCTTTTGTAAGCATAATAACACGTTTCCATTGAAAGTAACAGAAATATTCACGTTTCTAGTTTTTATGTGTGCAAAATGCTTTTCAGAGCGAGAGAAGCACTTTTTGACCAACAATGTGATTCTGACCTTACAATGTTGATATTGCTCAAAACTAATGGAATTCACTCCCAAATGGTGGTTTATGCTTAAATAACCCTTTTGTATCATAATAACACGTTTGAATTGAAAGGAACAGAAATATTCACTTGTCAAGTTTTTATGCGTGCAAAATGCTTTTCAGAGCGAGAGAAGCACTTTTTGACCAACAATGTGATTCTGACCTTTCAATTTTGATATTGCTCAAAACTAATGGAATTCACTCCCAAATGGTGGTTTATGCTTAAATAACCCTTTTGTAAGCATAATAACACGTTTCCATTGAAAGAAACAGAAATATTCACATGTCAAGTTTTTATGCGTGCAAAATGCTTTTCAGAGCGAGAGAAGCACTTTTTGACCAACAATGTGATTCTGACCTTACAATGTTGATATTGCTCAAAACGAATGGAATTCACTCCCAAATGGTGGTTTATGCTTAAATAACCCTTTTGTATCATAATAACACGTTTGAATTGAAAGGAACAGAAATATTCACATGTCAAGTTTTTATGTGTGCAAAATGCTTTTCAGAGCGAGAGAAGCACTTTTTGACCAACAATGTGATTCTGACCTTACAATGTAAGGTATTGCTCAAAACGAATGGAATTCACTCCAAAATGGTGGTTTATGCTTAAATTACCCTTTTGTATCATAATAACACGTTTGAATTGAAAGGAACAGAAATATTCACATGTCAAGTTTTTATGCGTGCAAAATGCTTTTCAGAGCGAGAGAAGCACTTTTTGACCAACAATGTGACTCTGACCTTTCAATTTTGATATTGCTCAAAACTAATGGAATTCACTCCCAAATGGTGGTTTATGCTTAAATAACCCTTTTGTAAGCATAATAACACGTTTCCATTGAAAGTAACAGAAATATTCACATGTCAAGTTTTTATGTGTGCAAAATGCTTTTCAGAGCGAGAGAAGCACTTTTTGACCAACAATGTGATTCTGACCTTTCAATTTTGATATTGCTCAAAACTAATGGAATTCACTCCCAAATGGTGGTTTATGCTTAAATAACCCTTTTGTATCATAATAACACGTTTGAATTGAAAGGAACAGAAATATTCACATGTCAAGTTTTTATGTGTGCAAAATGCTTTTCAGAGCGAGAGAAGCACTTTTTGACCGACAATGTGATTTTTACCTTTCAATTTTGATATTGCTCAAAACTAATGGAATTCACTCCTAAATGGTGGTTTATGCTTAAATAACCCTTTTGTAAGCATAATAACACTTTTCCATTGAAAGAAACAGAAATATTCACATGTCAAGTTTTTATGCGTGCAAAATGCTTTTCAGAGCGAGAGAAGCACTTTTTGACCAACAATGTGACTCTGACCTTTCAATTTTGATATTGCTCAAAACTAATGGAATTCACTCCCAAATGGTGGTTTATGCTTAAATAACCCTTTTGTAAGCATAATAACACGTTTCCATTGAAAGTAACAGAAATATTCACATGTCAAGTTTTTATGCGTGCAAAATGCTTTTCAGAGCGAGAGAAGCACTTTTTGACCAACAATGTGATTTTTACCTTACAATGTTGATATTGCTCAAAACTAATGGAATTCACTCCCAAATGGTGGTTTATGCTTAAATAACCCTTTTGTAAGCATAATAACACGTTTCCATTGAAAGAAACAGAAATATTCACATGTCAAGTTTTTATGCGTGCAAAATGCTTTTCAGAGCGAGAGAAGCACTTTTTGACCAACAATGTGACTCTGACCTTTCAATTTTGATATTGCTCAAAACTAATGGAATTCACTCCCAAATGGTGGTTTATGCTTAAATAACCCTTTTGTAAGCATAATAACACGTTTCCATTGAAAGTAACAGAAATATTCACATGTCAAGTTTTTATGTGTGCAAAATGCTTTTCAGAGCGAGAGAAGCACTTTTTGACCAACAATGTGATTCTGACCTTTCAATTTTGATATTGCTCAAAACTAATGGAATTCACTCCCAAATGGTGGTTTATGCTTAAATAACCCTTTTGTAAGCATAATAACACGTTTCCATTGAAAGAAACAGAAATATTCACATGTCAAGTTTTTATGCGTGCAAAATGCTTTTCAGAGCGAGAGAAGCACTTTTTGACCAACAATGTGATTCTGACCTTACAATGTTGATATTGCTCAAAACGAATGGAATTCACTCCCAAATGGTGGTTTATGCTTAAATAACCCTTTTGTATCATAATAACACGTTTGAATTGAAAGGAACAGAAATATTCACATGTCAAGTTTTTATGTGTGCAAAATGCTTTTCAGAGCGAGAGAAGCACTTTTTGACCAACAATGTGATTCTGACCTTACAATGTAAGGTATTGCTCAAAACGAATGGAATTCACTCCAAAATGGTGGTTTATGCTTAAATTACCCTTTTGTATCATAATAACACGTTTGAATTGAAAGGAACAGAAATATTCACTTGTCAAGTTTTTATGCGTGCAAAATGCTTTTCAGAGCGAGAGAAGCACTTTTTGATCAACAATGTGACTCTGACCTTTCAATTTTGATATTGCTCAAAACTAATGGAATTCACTCCCAAATGGTGGTTTATGCTTAAATAACCCTTTTGTAAGCATAATAACACGTTTGAATTGAAAGAAACAGAAATATTCACATGTCAAGTTTTTATGCGTGCAAAATGCTTTTCAGAGCGAGAGAAGCACTTTTTGACCAACAATGTGATTCTGACCTTACAATGTTGATATTGCTCAAAACGAATGGAATTCACTCCCAAATGGTGGTTTATGCTTAAATAACCCTTTTGTATCATAATAACACGTTTGAATTGAAAGGAACAGAAATATTCACATGTCAAGTTTTTATGTGTGCAAAATGCTTTTCAGAGCGAGAGAAGCACTTTTTGACCAACAATGTGATTCTGACCTTACAATGTAAGGTATTGCTCAAAACGAATGGAATTCACTCCAAAATGGTGGTTTATGCTTAAATTACCCTTTTGTATCATAATAACACGTTTGAATTGAAAGGAACAGAAATATTCACATGTCAAGTTTTTATGCGTGCAAAATGCTTTTCAGAGCGAGAGAAGCACTTTTTGATCAACAATGTGACTCTGACCTTTCAATTTTGATATTGCTCAAAACTAATGGAATTCACTCCCAAATGGTGGTTTATGCTTAAATAACCCTTTTGTAAGCATAATAACACGTTTGAATTGAAAGAAACAGAAATATTCACATGTCAAGTTTTTATGCGTGCAAAATGCTTTTCAGAGCGAGAGAAGCACTTTTTGACCAACAATGTGATTTTTACCTTACAATGTTGATATTGCTCAAAACTAATGGAATTCACTCCCAAATGGTGGTTTATGCTTAAATAACCCTTTTGTAAGCATAATAACACGTTTCCATTGAAAGTAACAGAAATATTCACGTTTCTAGTTTTTATGTGTGCAAAATGCTTTTCAGAGCGAGAGAAGCACTTTTTGACCAACAATGTGATTCTGACCTTACAATGTTGATATTGCTCAAAACTAATGGAATTCACTCCCAAATGGTGGTTTATGCTTAAATAACCCTTTTCTAAGCATAATAACACGTTTGAATTGAAAGAAACAGAAATATTCACATGTCAAGTTTTTATGCGTGCAAAATGCTTTTCAGAGCGAGAGAAGCACTTTTTGACCAACAATGTGATTCTGACCTTTCAATTTTGATATTGCTCAAAACTAATGGAATTCACTCCCAAATGGTGGTTTATGCTTAAATAACCCTTTTGTAAGCATAATAACACGTTTCCATTGAAAGAAACAGAAATATTCACATGTCAAGTTTTTATGCGTGCAAAATGCTTTTCAGAGCGAGAGAAGCACTTTTTGACCAACAATGTGATTCTGACCTTACAATGTTGATATTGCTCAAAACGAATGGAATTCACTCCGAAATGGTGGTTTATGCTTAAATAACCCTTTTGTATCATAATAACACGTTTGAATTGAAAGGAACAGAAATATTCACTTGTCAAGTTTTTATGCGTGCAAAATGCTTTTCAGAGCGAGAGAAGCACTTTTTGACCAACAATGTGATTCTGACCTTACAATGTTGATATTGCTCAAAACGAATGGAATTCACTCCAACATGGTGGTTTATGCTTAAATTACCCTTTTGTATCATAATAACACGTTTGAATTGAAAGGAACAGAAATATTCACTTGTCTAGTTTTTATGCGTGCAAAATGCTTTTCAGAGCGAGAGAAGCACTTTTTGATCAACAATGTGACTCTGACCTTTCAATTTTGATATTGCTCAAAACTAATGGAATTCACTCCCAAATGGTGGTTTATGCTTAAATAACCCTTTTGTAAGCATAATAACACGTTTCCATTGAAAGAAACAGAAATATTCACATGTCAAGTTTTTATGCGTGCAAAATGCTTTTCAGAGCGAGAGAAGCACTTTTTGACCAACAATGTGATTTTTACCTTACAATGTTGATATTGCTCAAAACTAATGGAATTCACTCCCAAATGGTGGTTTATGCTTAAATAACCCTTTTGTAAGCATAATAACACGTTTCCATTGAAAGTAACAGAAATATTCACGTTTCTAGTTTTTATGTGTGCAAAATGCTTTTCAGAGCGAGAGAAGCACTTTTTGACCAACAATGTGATTCTGACCTTACAATGTTGATATTGCTCAAAACTAATGGAATTCACTCCCAAATGGTGGTTTATGCTTAAATAACCCTTTTCTAAGCATAATAAAACGTTTGAATTGAAAGTAACAGAAATATTCACTTGTCAAGTTTTTATGCGTGCAAAATGCTTTTCAGAGCGAGAGAAGCACTTTTTGACCAACAATGTGATTTTTACCTTACAATGTTGATATTGCTCAAAACTAATGGAATTCACTCCCAAATGGTGGTTTATGCTTAAATAACCCTTTTGTAAGCATAATAACACGTTTCCATTGAAAGTAACAGAAATATTCACATGTCAAGTTTTTATGTGTGCAAAATGCTTTTCAGAGCGAGAGAAGCACTTTTTGACCAACAATGTGATTCCGACCTTTCAATTTTGATATTGCTCAAAACTAATGGAATTCACTCCCAAATGGTGGTTTATGCTTAAATAACCCTTTTGTATCATAATAACACGTTTGAATTGAAAGGAACAGAAATATTCACATGTCAAGTTTTTATGTGTGCAAAATGCTTTTCAGAGCGAGAGAAGCACTTTTTGACCAACAATGTGATTTTTACCTTACAATGTTGATATTGCTCAAAACTAATGGAATTCACTCCCAAATGGTGGTTTATGCTTAAATAACCCTTTTGTAAGCATAATAACACGTTTCCATTGAAAGAAACAGAAATATTCACATGTCAAGTTTTTATGCGTGCAAAATGCTTTTCAGAGCGAGAGAAGCACTTTTTGACCAACAATGTGACTCTGACCTTTCAATTTTGATATTGCTCAAAACTAATGGAATTCACTCCCAAATGGTGGTTTATGCTTAAATAACCCTTTTGTAAGCATAATAACACGTTTCCATTGAAAGTAACAGAAATATTCACATGTCAAGTTTTTATGTGTGCAAAATGCTTTTCAGAGCGAGAGAAGCACTTTTTGACCAACAATGTGATTCTGACCTTTCAATTTTGATATTGCTCAAAACTAATGGAATTCACTCCCAAATGGTGGTTTATGCTTAAATAACCCTTTTGTATCATAATAACACGTTTGAATTGAAAGGAACAGAAATATTCACATGTCAAGTTTTTATGTGTGCAAAATGCTTTTCAGAGCGAGAGAAGCACTTTTTGACCGACAATGTGATTTTATCCTTTCAATTTTGATATTGCTCAAAACTAATGGAATTCACTCCCAAATGGTGGTTTATGCTTAAATAACCCTTTTGTAAGCATAATAACACGTTTCCATTGAAAGAAACAGAAATATTCACATGTCAAGTTTTTATGCGTGCAAAATGCTTTTCAGAGCGAGAGAAGCACTTTTTGACCAACAATGTGACTCTGACCTTTCATTTTTGATATTGCTCAAAACTAATGGAATTCACTCCCAAATGGTGGTTTATGCTTAAATAACCCTTTTGTAAGCATAATAACACGTTTCCATTGAAAGAAACAGAAATATTCACATGTCAAGTTTTTATGCGTGCAAAATGCTTTTCAGAGCGAGAGAAGCACTTTTTGACCAACAATGTGACTCTGACCTTTCAATTTTGATATTGCTCAAAACTAATGGAATTCACTCCCAAATGGTGGTTTATGCTTAAATAACCCTTTTGTAAGCATAATAACACGTTTCCATTGAAAGTAACAGAAATATTCACATGTCAAGTTTTTATGTGTGCAAAATGCTTTTCAGAGCGAGAGAAGCACTTTTTGACCAACAATGTGATTCTGACCTTTCAATTTTGATATTGCTCAAAACTAATGGAATTCACTCCCAAATGGTGGTTTATGCTTAAATAACCCTTTTGTAAGCATAATAACACGTTTCCATTGAAAGAAACAGAAATATTCACATGTCAAGTTTTTATGCGTGCAAAATGCTTTTCAGAGCGAGAGAAGCACTTTTTGACCAACAATGTGATTCTGACCTTACAATGTTGATATTGCTCAAAACGAATGGAATTCACTCCCAAATGGTGGTTTATGCTTAAATAACCCTTTTGTATCATAATAACACGTTTGAATTGAAAGGAACAGAAATATTCACATGTCAAGTTTTTATGTGTGCAAAATGCTTTTCAGAGCGAGAGAAGCACTTTTTGACCAACAATGTGATTCTGACCTTACAATGTAAGGTATTGCTCAAAACGAATGGAATTCACTCCAAAATGGTGGTTTATGCTTAAATTACCCTTTTGTATCATAATAACACGTTTGAATTGAAAGGAACAGAAATATTCACTTGTCAAGTTTTTATGCGTGCAAAATGCTTTTCAGAGCGAGAGAAGCACTTTTTGATCAACAATGTGACTCTGACCTTTCAATTTTGATATTG
This sequence comes from Pollachius pollachius, assembly GCF_949987615.1. NCBI lineage: Eukaryota > Metazoa > Chordata > Actinopteri > Gadiformes > Gadidae > Pollachius > Pollachius pollachius. The sequence continues at coordinate 67,956 of NW_027641247.1, forward strand.
CTCAAAACTAATGGAATTCACTCCCAAATGGTGGTTTATGCTTAAATAACCCTTTTGTAAGCATAATAACACGTTTGAATTGAAAGAAACAGAAATATTCACATGTCAAGTTTTTATGCGTGCAAAATGCTTTTCAGAGCGAGAGAAGCACTTTTTGACCAACAATGTGATTCTGACCTTACAATGTTGATATTGCTCAAAACGAATGGAATTCACTCCCAAATGGTGGTTTATGCTTAAATAACCCTTTTGTATCATAATAACACGTTTGAATTGAAAGGAACAGAAATATTCACATGTCAAGTTTTTATGTGTGCAAAATGCTTTTCAGAGCGAGAGAAGCACTTTTTGACCAACAATGTGATTCTGACCTTACAATGTAAGGTATTGCTCAAAACGAATGGAATTCACTCCAAAATGGTGGTTTATGCTTAAATTACCCTTTTGTATCATAATAACACGTTTGAATTGAAAGGAACAGAAATATTCACATGTCAAGTTTTTATGCGTGCAAAATGCTTTTCAGAGCGAGAGAAGCACTTTTTGATCAACAATGTGACTCTGACCTTTCAATTTTGATATTGCTCAAAACTAATGGAATTCACTCCCAAATGGTGGTTTATGCTTAAATAACCCTTTTGTAAGCATAATAACACGTTTGAATTGAAAGAAACAGAAATATTCACATGTCAAGTTTTTATGCGTGCAAAATGCTTTTCAGAGCGAGAGAAGCACTTTTTGACCAACAATGTGATTTTTACCTTACAATGTTGATATTGCTCAAAACTAATGGAATTCACTCCCAAATGGTGGTTTATGCTTAAATAACCCTTTTGTAAGCATAATAACACGTTTCCATTGAAAGTAACAGAAATATTCACGTTTCTAGTTTTTATGTGTGCAAAATGCTTTTCAGAGCGAGAGAAGCACTTTTTGACCAACAATGTGATTCTGACCTTACAATGTTGATATTGCTCAAAACTAATGGAATTCACTCCCAAATGGTGGTTTATGCTTAAATAACCCTTTTCTAAGCATAATAACACGTTTGAATTGAAAGAAACAGAAATATTCACATGTCAAGTTTTTATGCGTGCAAAATGCTTTTCAGAGCGAGAGAAGCACTTTTTGACCAACAATGTGATTCTGACCTTTCAATTTTGATATTGCTCAAAACTAATGGAATTCACTCCCAAATGGTGGTTTATGCTTAAATAACCCTTTTGTAAGCATAATAACACGTTTCCATTGAAAGAAACAGAAATATTCACATGTCAAGTTTTTATGCGTGCAAAATGCTTTTCAGAGCGAGAGAAGCACTTTTTGACCAACAATGTGATTCTGACCTTACAATGTTGATATTGCTCAAAACGAATGGAATTCACTCCGAAATGGTGGTTTATGCTTAAATAACCCTTTTGTATCATAATAACACGTTTGAATTGAAAGGAACAGAAATATTCACTTGTCAAGTTTTTATGCGTGCAAAATGCTTTTCAGAGCGAGAGAAGCACTTTTTGACCAACAATGTGATTCTGACCTTACAATGTTGATATTGCTCAAAACGAATGGAATTCACTCCAACATGGTGGTTTATGCTTAAATTACCCTTTTGTATCATAATAACACGTTTGAATTGAAAGGAACAGAAATATTCACTTGTCTAGTTTTTATGCGTGCAAAATGCTTTTCAGAGCGAGAGAAGCACTTTTTGATCAACAATGTGACTCTGACCTTTCAATTTTGATATTGCTCAAAACTAATGGAATTCACTCCCAAATGGTGGTTTATGCTTAAATAACCCTTTTGTAAGCATAATAACACGTTTCCATTGAAAGAAACAGAAATATTCACATGTCAAGTTTTTATGCGTGCAAAATGCTTTTCAGAGCGAGAGAAGCACTTTTTGACCAACAATGTGATTTTTACCTTACAATGTTGATATTGCTCAAAACTAATGGAATTCACTCCCAAATGGTGGTTTATGCTTAAATAACCCTTTTGTAAGCATAATAACACGTTTCCATTGAAAGTAACAGAAATATTCACGTTTCTAGTTTTTATGTGTGCAAAATGCTTTTCAGAGCGAGAGAAGCACTTTTTGACCAACAATGTGATTCTGACCTTACAATGTTGATATTGCTCAAAACTAATGGAATTCACTCCCAAATGGTGGTTTATGCTTAAATAACCCTTTTCTAAGCATAATAAAACGTTTGAATTGAAAGTAACAGAAATATTCACTTGTCAAGTTTTTATGCGTGCAAAATGCTTTTCAGAGCGAGAGAAGCACTTTTTGACCAACAATGTGATTTTTACCTTACAATGTTGATATTGCTCAAAACTAATGGAATTCACTCCCAAATGGTGGTTTATGCTTAAATAACCCTTTTGTAAGCATAATAACACGTTTCCATTGAAAGTAACAGAAATATTCACATGTCAAGTTTTTATGTGTGCAAAATGCTTTTCAGAGCGAGAGAAGCACTTTTTGACCAACAATGTGATTCCGACCTTTCAATTTTGATATTGCTCAAAACTAATGGAATTCACTCCCAAATGGTGGTTTATGCTTAAATAACCCTTTTGTATCATAATAACACGTTTGAATTGAAAGGAACAGAAATATTCACATGTCAAGTTTTTATGTGTGCAAAATGCTTTTCAGAGCGAGAGAAGCACTTTTTGACCAACAATGTGATTTTTACCTTACAATGTTGATATTGCTCAAAACTAATGGAATTCACTCCCAAATGGTGGTTTATGCTTAAATAACCCTTTTGTAAGCATAATAACACGTTTCCATTGAAAGAAACAGAAATATTCACATGTCAAGTTTTTATGCGTGCAAAATGCTTTTCAGAGCGAGAGAAGCACTTTTTGACCAACAATGTGACTCTGACCTTTCAATTTTGATATTGCTCAAAACTAATGGAATTCACTCCCAAATGGTGGTTTATGCTTAAATAACCCTTTTGTAAGCATAATAACACGTTTCCATTGAAAGTAACAGAAATATTCACATGTCAAGTTTTTATGTGTGCAAAATGCTTTTCAGAGCGAGAGAAGCACTTTTTGACCAACAATGTGATTCTGACCTTTCAATTTTGATATTGCTCAAAACTAATGGAATTCACTCCCAAATGGTGGTTTATGCTTAAATAACCCTTTTGTATCATAATAACACGTTTGAATTGAAAGGAACAGAAATATTCACATGTCAAGTTTTTATGTGTGCAAAATGCTTTTCAGAGCGAGAGAAGCACTTTTTGACCGACAATGTGATTTTATCCTTTCAATTTTGATATTGCTCAAAACTAATGGAATTCACTCCCAAATGGTGGTTTATGCTTAAATAACCCTTTTGTAAGCATAATAACACGTTTCCATTGAAAGAAACAGAAATATTCACATGTCAAGTTTTTATGCGTGCAAAATGCTTTTCAGAGCGAGAGAAGCACTTTTTGACCAACAATGTGACTCTGACCTTTCATTTTTGATATTGCTCAAAACTAATGGAATTCACTCCCAAATGGTGGTTTATGCTTAAATAACCCTTTTGTAAGCATAATAACACGTTTCCATTGAAAGAAACAGAAATATTCACATGTCAAGTTTTTATGCGTGCAAAATGCTTTTCAGAGCGAGAGAAGCACTTTTTGACCAACAATGTGATTCTGACCTTACAATGTTGATATTGCTCAAAACGAATGGAATTCACTCCAAAATGGTGGTTTATGCTTAAATTACCCTTTTGTATCATAATAACACGTTTGAATTGAAAGGAACAGAAATATTCACTTGTCAAGTTTTTATGCGTGCAAAATGCTTTTCAGAGCGAGAGAAGCACTTTTTGATCAACAATGTGACTCTGACCTTTCAATTTTGATATTGCTCAAAACTAATGGAATTCACTCCCAAATGGTGGTTTATGCTTAAATAACCCTTTTGTAAGCATAATAACACGTTTGAATTGAAAGAAACAGAAATATTCACATGTCAAGTTTTTATGCGTGCAAAATGCTTTTCAGAGCGAGAGAAGCACTTTTTGACCAACAATGTGATTTTTACCTTACAATGTTGATATTGCTCAAAACTAATGGAATTCACTCCCAAATGGTGGTTTATGCTTAAATAACCCTTTTGTAAGCATAATAACACGTTTCCATTGAAAGTAACAGAAATATTCACGTTTCTAGTTTTTATGTGTGCAAAATGCTTTTCAGAGCGAGAGAAGCACTTTTTGACCAACAATGTGATTCTGACCTTACAATGTTGATATTGCTCAAAACTAATGGAATTCACTCCCAAATGGTGGTTTATGCTTAAATAACCCTTTTCTAAGCATAATAACACGTTTGAATTGAAAGAAACAGAAATATTCACATGTCAAGTTTTTATGCGTGCAAAATGCTTTTCAGAGCGAGAGAAGCACTTTTTGACCAACAATGTGATTTTTACCTTACAATGTTGATATTGCTCAAAACTAATGGAATTCACTCCCAAATGGTGGTTTATGCTTAAATAACCCTTTTGTATCATAATAACACGTTTGAATTGAAAGGAACAGAAATATTCACTTGTCAAGTTTTTATGCGTGCAAAATGCTTTTCAGAGCGAGAGAAGCACTTTTTGACCAACAATGTGATTCTGACCTTTCAATTTTGATATTGCTCAAAACTAATGGAATTCACTCCCAAATGGTGGTTTATGCTTAAATAACCCTTTTGTAAGCATAATAACATGTTTCCATTGAAAGAAACAGAAATATTCACATGTCAAGTTTTTATGCGTGCAAAATGCTTTTCAGAGCGAGAGAAGCACTTTTTGACCAACAATGTGATTCTGACCTTACAATGTTGATATTGCTCAAAACGAATGGAATTCACTCCCAAATGGTGGTTTATGCTTAAATAACCCTTTTGTATCATAATAACACGTTTGAATTGAAAGGAACAGAAAAATTCACTTGTCAAGTTTTTATGCGTGCAAAATGCTTTTCAGAGCGAGAGAAGCACTTTTTGACCAACAATGTGATTCTGACCTTACAATGTTGATATTGCTCAAAACGAATGGAATTCACTCCAAAATGGTGGTTTATGCTTAAATTACCCTTTTGTATCATAATAACACGTTTGAATTGAAAGGAACAGAAATATTCACTTGTCAAGTTTTTATGCGTGCAAAATGCTTTTCAGAGCGAGAGAAGCACTTTTTGATCAACAATGTGACTCTGACCTTTCAATTTTGATATTGCTCAAAACTAATGGAATTCACTCCCAAATGGTGGTTTATGCTTAAATAACCCTTTTGTAAGCATAATAACACGTTTGAATTGAAAGAAACAGAAATATTCACATGTCAAGTTTTTATGCGTGCAAAATGCTTTTCAGAGCGAGAGAAGCACTTTTTGACCAACAATGTGATTTTTACCTTACAATGTTGATATTGCTCAAAACTAATGGAATTCACTCCCAAATGGTGGTTTATGCTTAAATAACCCTTTTGTAAGCATAATAACACGTTTCCATTGAAAGTAACAGAAATATTCACGTTTCTAGTTTTTATGTGTGCAAAATGCTTTTCAGAGCGAGAGAAGCACTTTTTGACCAACAATGTGATTCTGACCTTACAATGTTGATATTGCTCAAAACTAATGGAATTCACTCCCAAATGGTGGTTTATGCTTAAATAACCCTTTTCTAAGCATAATAACACGTTTGAATTGAAAGTAACAGAAATATTCACATGTCAAGTTTTTATGCGTGCAAAATGCTTTTCAGAGCGAGAGAAGCACTTTTGACCAACAATGTGATTTTTACCTTACAATGTTGATATTGCTCAAAACTAATGGAATTCACTCCCAAATGGTGGTTTATGCTTAAATAACCCTTTTGTAAGCATAATAACACGTTTCCATTGAAAGTAACAGAAATATTCACATGTCAAGTTTTTATGTGTGCAAAATGCTTTTCAGAGCGAGAGAAGCACTTTTTGACCAACAATGTGATTCTGACCTTTCATTTTGATATTGCTCAAAACTAATGGAATTCACTCCCAAATGGTGGTTTATGCTTAAATAACCCTTTTGTATCATAATAACACGTTTGAATTGAAAGGAACAGAAATATTCACATGTCAAGTTTTTATGTGTGCAAAATGCTTTTCAGAGCGAGAGAAGCACTTTTTGACCAACAATGTGATTTTTACCTTACAATGTTGATATTGCTCAAACTAATGGAATTCACTCCCAAATGGTGGTTTATGCTTAAATAACCCTTTTGTAAGCATAATAACACGTTTCCATTGAAAGAAACAGAAATATTCACATGTCAAGTTTTTATGCGTGCAAAATGCTTTTCAGAGCGAGAGAAGCACTTTTTGACCAACAATGTGACTCTGACCTTTCAATTTTGATATTGCTCAAAACTAATGGAATTCACTCCAAATGGTGGTTTATGCTTAAATAACCCTTTTGTAAGCATAATAACACGTTTCCATTGAAAGTAACAGAAATATTCACATGTCAAGTTTTTATGTGTGCAAAATGCTTTTCAGAGCGAGAGAAGCACTTTTTGACCAACAATGTGATTCTGACCTTTCAATTTTGATATTGCTCAAAACTAATGGAATTCACTCCCAAATGGTGGTTTATGCTTAAATAACCCTTTTGTATCATAATAACACGTTTGAATTGAAAGGAACAGAAATATTCACATGTCAAGTTTTTATGTGTGCAAAATGCTTTTCAGAGCGAGAGAAGCACTTTTTGACCGACAATGTGATTTTTACCTTTCAATTTTGATATTGCTCAAAACTAATGGAATTCACTCCCAAATGGTGGTTTATGCTTAAATAACCCTTTTGTAAGCATAATAACACGTTTCCATTGAAAGAAACAGAATATTTCACATGTCAAGTTTTTATGCGTGCAAAATGCTTTTCAGAGCGAGAGAAGCACTTTTTGACCAACAATATGATTTTTACCTTACAATGTTGATATTGCTCAAAACGAATGGAATTCACTCCCAAATGGTGGTTTATGCTTAAATAACCCTTTTGTATCATAATAACACGTTTGAATTGAAAGGAACAGAAATATTCACTTGTCAAGTTTTTATGCGTGCAAAATGCTTTTCAGAGCGAGAGAAGCACTTTTTGACCAACAATGTGATTCTGACCTTTCAATTTTGATATTGCTCAAAACTAATGGAATTCACTCCCAAATGGTGGTTTATGCTTAAATAACCCTTTTGTAGCATAATAACACGTTTGAATTGAAAGGAACAGAAATATTCACATGTCAAGTTTTTATGTGTGCAAAATGCTTTTCAGAGCGAGAGAAGCACTTTTTGACCAACAATGTGATTCTGACCTTACAATGTAAGGTATTGCTCAAAACGAATGGAATTCACTCCAAAATGGTGGTTTATGCTTAAATTACCCTTTTGTATCATAATAACACGTTTGAATTGAAAGGAACAGAAATATTCACATGTCAAGTTTTTATGCGTGCAAAATGCTTTTCAGAGCGAGAGAAGCACTTTTTGATCAACAATGTGACTCTGACCTTTCAATTTTGATATTGCTCAAAACTAATGGAATTCACTCCCAAATGGTGGTTTATGCTTAAATAACCCTTTTGTAAGCATAATAACACGTTTGAATTGAAAGAAACAGAAATATTCACATGTCAAGTTTTTTATGCGTGCAAAATGCTTTTCAGAGCGAGAGAAGCACTTTTTGACCAACAATGTGATTTTTACCTTACAATGTTGATATTGCTCAAAACTAATGGAATTCACTCCCAAATGGTGGTTTATGCTTAAATAACCCTTTTGTAAGCATAATAACACGTTTCCATTGAAAGTAACAGAAATATTCACGTTTCTAGTTTTTATGTGTGCAAAATGCTTTTCAGAGCGAGAGAAGCACTTTTTGACCAACAATGTGATTCTGACCTTACAATGTTGATATTGCTCAAAACTAATGGAATTCACTCCCAAATGGTGGTTTATGCTTAAATAACCCTTTTCTAAGCATAATAACACGTTTGAATTGAAAGAAACAGAAATATTCACATGTCAAGTTTTTATGCGTGCAAAATGCTTTTCAGAGCGAGAGAAGCACTTTTTGACCAACAATGTGATTCTGACCTTTCAATTTTGATATTGCTCAAAACTAATGGAATTCACTCCCAAATGGTGGTTTATGCTTAAATAACCCTTTTGTAAGCATAATAACACGTTTCCATTGAAAGAAACAGAAATATTCACATGTCAAGTTTTTATGCGTGCAAAATGCTTTTCAGAGCGAGAGAAGCACTTTTTGACCAACAATGTGATTCTGACCTTACAATGTTGATATTGCTCAAAACGAATGGAATTCACTCCGAAATGGTGGTTTATGCTTAAATAACCCTTTTGTATCATAATAACACGTTTGAATTGAAAGGAACAGAAATATTCACTTGTCAAGTTTTTATGCGTGCAAAATGCTTTTCAGAGCGAGAGAAGCACTTTTTGACCAACAATGTGATTCTGACCTTACAATGTTGATATTGCTCAAAACGAATGGAATTCACTCCAACATGGTGGTTTATGCTTAAATTACCCTTTTGTATCATAATAACACGTTTGAATTGAAAGGAACAGAAATATTCACTTGTCTAGTTTTTATGCGTGCAAAATGCTTTTCAGAGCGAGAGAAGCACTTTTTGATCAACAATGTGACTCTGACCTTTCAATTTTGATATTGCTCAAAACTAATGGAATTCACTCCCAAATGGTGGTTTATGCTTAAATAACCCTTTTGTAAGCATAATAACACGTTTCCATTGAAAGAAACAGAAATATTCACATGTCAAGTTTTTATGCGTGCAAAATGCTTTTCAGAGCGAGAGAAGCACTTTTTGACCAACAATGTGATTTTTACCTTACAATGTTGATATTGCTCAAAACTAATGGAATTCACTCCCAAATGGTGGTTTATGCTTAAATAACCCTTTTGTAAGCATAATAACACGTTTCCATTGAAAGTAACAGAAATATTCACGTTTCTAGTTTTTATGTGTGCAAAATGCTTTTCAGAGCGAGAGAAGCACTTTTTGACCAACAATGTGATTCTGACCTTACAATGTTGATATTGCTCAAAACTAATGGAATTCACTCCCAAATGGTGGTTTATGCTTAAATAACCCTTTTCTAAGCATAATAAAACGTTTGAATTGAAAGTAACAGAAATATTCACTTGTCAAGTTTTTATGCGTGCAAAATGCTTTTCAGAGCGAGAGAAGCACTTTTTGACCAACAATGTGATTTTTACCTTACAATGTTGATATTGCTCAAAACTAATGGAATTCACTCCCAAATGGTGGTTTATGCTTAAATAACCCTTTTGTAAGCATAATAACACGTTTCCATTGAAAGTAACAGAAATATTCACATGTCAAGTTTTTATGTGTGCAAAATGCTTTTCAGAGCGAGAGAAGCACTTTTTGACCAACAATGTGATTCCGACCTTTCAATTTTGATATTGCTCAAAACTAATGGAATTCACTCCCAAATGGTGGTTTATGCTTAAATAACCCTTTTGTATCATAATAACACGTTTGAATTGAAAGGAACAGAAATATTCACATGTCAAGTTTTTATGTGTGCAAAATGCTTTTCAGAGCGAGAGAAGCACTTTTTGACCAACAATGTGATTTTTACCTTACAATGTTGATATTGCTCAAAACTAATGGAATTCACTCCCAAATGGTGGTTTATGCTTAAATAACCCTTTTGTAAGCATAATAACACGTTTCCATTGAAAGAAACAGAAATATTCACATGTCAAGTTTTTATGCGTGCAAAATGCTTTTCAGAGCGAGAGAAGCACTTTTTGACCAACAATGTGACTCTGACCTTTCAATTTTGATATTGCTCAAAACTAATGGAATTCACTCCCAAATGGTGGTTTATGCTTAAATAACCCTTTTGTAAGCATAATAACACGTTTCCATTGAAAGTAACAGAAATATTCACATGTCAAGTTTTTATGTGTGCAAAATGCTTTTCAGAGCGAGAGAAGCACTTTTTGACCAACAATGTGATTCTGACCTTTCAATTTTGATATTGCTCAAAACTAATGGAATTCACTCCCAAATGGTGGTTTATGCTTAAATAACCCTTTTGTATCATAATAACACGTTTGAATTGAAAGGAACAGAAATATTCAACATGTCAAGTTTTTATGTGTGCAAAATGCTTTTCAGAGCGAGAGAAGCACTTTTTGACCGACAATGTGATTTTATCCTTTCAATTTTGATATTGCTCAAAACTAATGGAATTCACTCCCAAATGGTGGTTTATGCTTAAATAACCCTTTTGTAAGCATAATAACACGTTTCCATTGAAAGAAACAGAAATATTCACATGTCAAGTTTTTATGCGTGCAAAATGCTTTTCAGAGCGAGAGAAGCACTTTTTGACCAACAATGTGACTCTGACCTTTCATTTTTGATATTGCTCAAAACTAATGGAATTCACTCCCAAATGGTGGTTTATGCTTAAATAACCCTTTTGTAAGCATAATAACACGTTTCCATTGAAAGAAACAGAAATATTCACATGTCAAGTTTTTATGCGTGCAAAATGCTTTTCAGAGCGAGAGAAGCACTTTTTGACCAACAATGTGATTCTGACCTTACAATGTTGATATTGCTCAAAACGAATGGAATTCACTCCAAAATGGTGGTTTATGCTTAAATTACCCTTTTGTATCATAATAACACGTTTGAATTGAAAGGAACAGAAATATTCACTTGTCAAGTTTTTATGCGTGCAAAATACTTTTCAGAGCGAGAGAAGCACTTTTTGATCAACAATGTGACTCTGACCTTTCAATTTTGATATTGCTCAAAACTAATGGAATTCACTCCCAAATGGTGGTTTATGCTTAAATAACCCTTTTGTAAGCATAATAACACGTTTGAATTGAAAGAAACAGAAATATTCACATGTCAAGTTTTTATGCGTGCAAAATGCTTTTCAGAGCGAGAGAAGCACTTTTTGACCAACAATGTGATTTTTACCTTACAATGTTGATATTGCTCAAAACTAATGGAATTCACTCCCAAATGGTGGTTTATGCTTAAATAACCCTTTTGTAAGCATAATAACACGTTTCCATTGAAAGTAACAGAAATATTCACGTTTCTAGTTTTTATGTGTGCAAAATGCTTTTCAGAGCGAGAGAAGCACTTTTTGACCAACAATGTGATTCTGACCTTACAATGTTGATATTGCTCAAAACTAATGGAATTCACTCCCAAATGGTGGTTTATGCTTAAATAACCCTTTTCTAAGCATAATAACACGTTTGAATTGAAAGAAACAGAAATATTCACATGTCAAGTTTTTATGCGTGCAAAATGCTTTCAGAGCGAGAGAAGCACTTTTTGACCAACAATGTGATTTTTACCTTACAATGTTGATATTGCTCAAAACTAATGGAATTCACTCCCAAATGGTGGTTTATGCTTAAATAACCCTTTTGTATCATAATAACACGTTTGAATTGAAAGGAACAGAAATATTCACTTGTCAAGTTTTTATGCGTGCAAAATGCTTTTCAGAGCGAGAGAAGCACTTTTTGACCAACAATGTGATTCTGACCTTTCAATTTTGATATTGCTCAAAACTAATGGAATTCACTCCCAAATGGTGGTTTATGCTTAAATAACCCTTTTGTAAGCATAATAACATGTTTCCATTGAAAGAAACAGAAATATTCACATGTCAAGTTTTTATGCGTGCAAAATGCTTTTCAGAGCGAGAGAAGCACTTTTTGACCAACAATGTGATTCTGACCTTACAATGTTGATATTGCTCAAAACGAATGGAATTCACTCCCAAATGGTGGTTTATGCTTAAATAACCCTTTTGTATCATAATAACACGTTTGAATTGAAAGGAACAGAAAAATTCACTTGTCAAGTTTTTATGCGTGCAAAATGCTTTTCAGAGCGAGAGAAGCACTTTTTGACCAACAATGTGATTCTGACCTTACAATGTTGATATTGCTCAAAACGAATGGAATTCACTCCAAAATGGTGGTTTATGCTTAAATTACCCTTTTGTATCATAATAACACGTTTGAATTGAAAGGAACAGAAATATTCACTTGTCAAGTTTTTATGCGTGCAAAATGCTTTTCAGAGCGAGAGAAGCACTTTTTGATCAACAATGTGACTCTGACCTTTCAATTTTGATATTGCTCAAAACTAATGGAATTCACTCCCAAATGGTGGTTTATGCTTAAATAACCCTTTTGTAAGCATAATAACACGTTTGAATTGAAAGAAACAGAAATATTCACATGTCAAGTTTTTATGCGTGCAAAATGCTTTTCAGAGCGAGAGAAGCACTTTTTGACCAACAAT